>NW_009213592.1:167137-173039 GCF_000690835.1 Fulmarus glacialis
TGGAGAGAGCTGTCACCTGGAAGTCACAAATGCCCGTCCCCATGTGGCCAGCCCTCACAGCACAGCTGTAAAAATGTCAGTTTCTGCAGACTGCTGCCTTTGAAATCTCTGCCTGCCCTCAAGATACCTTTTGACGCATGCAATCTACTCACTGACCGCATTATACCACACATCTGAGTGTTATCTCTGGCCCCAAGAGACACTGCCTGCATAAGCACAGCTAACAAACAGAAGCATAATGAGCCCTTCTCACCACCCCAAAGTTGAAGGTGAGATCCCTTTTTAATAATAGGGTATTTGGAAGGATTTATAGGCTCTGGTTGTCTCAATACACAAATGACAGCATCAATCAGAGCTTGACAGGAGAGGAGGAAAGCAATATACCTGCTAGGTGAGGGGAATGCTGATGTAAAGCACAGGCAGCAGGGGCTGTGACTGGCAGGAGCTGAGGTTTGTGCCTGTACCTTCCCGCCTGGCAAGAGGCGTGGTACCTAGCAGTAAATATGAAAGAAAAACTGCATTCTGCATCCCAAAGCATGTTTGGCTGGTATTTTAAGACAGACTAAGCCCATTTGGTTCCATCCCTTCCTGTCTCAGGGGCTCTCTACCTGCTGCTTACATAAAACCACAGGACCTCACAGGCCAAAGAAGAGGCTTCTTCCAGGTCTGTTTGCATCCCACAGCCCCTCACTGCTGCAGAGGTGGTAGATGCAGAGTGCAGATCATTGCTAACTGAAAGCCCTATGATTCCTCCACCAATTTAAAGGCCAAACACACCAGGCAAAATCGATCCATTTTCTTGTTCAGAGGTTGGAAAAACAGAGGGAGTCCAGTTGCAATAGCTGCATTCTTTAAAGACACCTTGAGGAAAGAACAGTACTTTGAGGTAACGAAAGACAGGCGAGCAGATGGTAATCCCGTGTTGCAGTAAGCATATCCTGAACAATACTGCATATGAACTCAGACAGTCTGGGGCACTAGGTTATCTGCCGATGGAGTCAACGGCAATCCACAGTACGTCTGTGCTGGTCCTCCACCCTTTCTGTCCCTACACATGGGAGGGAAATAGCTGTAATACCAGCGCAGGACATATTGTACAAGAACAAGGCAGGTGATGCTCTGAAAAGGGGCACAAGGTTGCAGCGACTGTTTGTTTTCACAGGGTTTGATCTGCAGAGCCAAAGCAGAAAGGGAGCCTTCCCATCCAGTGGGATTATTTTAATTCAGATTCACCCAGAGAGAACTGTTTAATTTGAGCAGGTCAGTGCTCCGTGCTCGCCTAGTTATTTAACAGATAATACCTAATACAGCTTGAAAGGAGACTTATGCTCATGTATTTTCAAAGATTTCCAGCAAGTCTTATGGGCAATGCTCCCAATTTAGAACTTATCTGGAAACTAGAGAAACCTGTTGAGTTGGAGTTTAATTGTCCTATTCCATTAGCTACTGCATGCATGTGAACACGCTGTATGGTAAATCCTGCGTTTCAGTCCTGTGGCTGCTCTACTGAAACAAGTAGTGGGTAGGAAATGGGTTCCCAACCCAAAGAGATTTTTGCAACTTTGAAAAATCCCATTTAGAATAAAACCAAGGCCTCTTAAATCCTTTCTGAAAAGAAATGCATTGGGTATCCCATTGGCTAGGGGCTATCAGCTGGGACAGAGTGAGACTCTTCAAGTCCAGAAGGATTCTGGACTTGAATTGTCAGCAGGTCTTCTGCAAGCAGGCTACTGGGCATGCCACCATCTCTGCTACTGGAGCTTCTTTGCACTCCATAAATATCTCAGCTTCAACCAAACAGTGACTTGAATCCAGCTTTCTCAGGGCTAATAAATATTTCTTTTCTACAAAGTGGAACAATTTCAATAGGACAAGTTGATAAAAACCTGCCGCAAAATACCCATGAACCTGGTACTTGAGGTTGGGATACATTCATGCAAGCTCACATTCAGCAGTCTCTCATAGCTCCTGCCGCCCAGATGAGTGCTGCAACTCCCATGCTGTGCACTGTAATAGAGCATGCAATCGTTTCTCTGTATGTCCTTGATTCAAGCAGAGTTTAATCAAATCCACCTTCCTTTTGAGAAGTATTTTCTCAGCAAAACTATTTCATCAAAATATTTTCAGCCATTTCAAGTATAACAGCTCAAACCCATTTGTTGCATTGTGCATAGTCTGCAATTTAGCAGATCAATAGGCAATCTTTGCCTTTGTTGCTAGCTACAGTAAGAACCTTTGCTGCTGCAGACACTCCCTTCTTTCCGTGTGCTTTTAACAACACTTCTGCCTCCAGCTTCTCTTTGCTTCCATGCACTTTGCAGATACACTTGTAAGCAAAGACAGCATTCCATTCATGGGACAGATGAGGCAGAACAAAAAGAGGCTGAAAATACACCTCTCGCGGAAGGGAAAGCTGAAGTTTCCGTCATTCTGCAGGGCAAACCAAGCAAGCAACAAACACACTCACTTCCCTTTGGTAACAGCCTCCATGAAATCCAGCCCCAGAAAGTCAGCCGGGAGCACAGAAGCATATTGTGAGCAATTGGGCTAACAGAGCAAACTCCCATGTGTCCCTCTGTGCTCTGCAAACTGCAGCTGATTGATTAATTCTTTCCACATCCGCTCCATCCTCCCAGCACAAGAGAGCCTGCCCAGCACCTCCCTTGTAGCCAGCATACACCTTGCCAGAGCTGATATCTGGTATTTAGCTTTGCTTTCAGTGCCACTGCATGGCCAGCCCGGGGACTGGCATGTGCTCCACTAATCTTGCATCTACCCACTACAGCAGTGGTGTTACAGATGTGCTGTCCAACTTGCAGAGCTCATCGTGAGTCACTGCTGCATCAGGGACATACAGGAGCACAATCCAGCACGCAGGAGAGACTCCTTCTTCATGGACATCCACAATCTGATGGATAAGCCAGGCTTTGAAGATGGTATTATACTGTTTTCCAGACATTTTATCACTCTTGACCCTTACTAATTAAGTCCTTACAGAAGGATACCTCAATTTCCCCATCAGCACACTCAAACATAAATAACTATAGTCACCAAGCACTCTCCCTCAGTTTAAAGGAAAAAAAAAGCAGCATCTCCCGACATAAAGACCTCACAGTCACCACCAGATCTTGGGAAAGAGCTGCAGCAGTTTCTCCCTCTTCCTCCAGGGCTTCAGGGCTCATTACCAAACTAACAGATAGACAGGGTTTGCCGTTTAGGAGCTTTTTTGTAAGACAATCTATCTGCAATTCAAACAATTTAGAACACAGCATGAACACATCAGAATTTATCTTAACTGAAAACAGCTTTGATCTGGCACTGTTGGTCTTAGAAAGCAGATCTCCCTCCCAGGGTCATTCGAGTTACACAAAGCTCAGTGTCACGACAGGTACATAGAGGATGATGCTGAGCACTTGCTACTCGAGTGGGAAAGCAAGGCAGGCAGCCCTTCTGGGGGATCGCTCAGTATCTTACAGCCCATCCAGCTCACGAGCTGTAGGATACAGTCACCATTTTCAAGTAGTTCTTTGGCTGGAAATTGCTACCACTCCTCTGTGTTCCTCACCGAGGTCCAAGCCAAATTCTTCCTGCAGGTGAGAGCAGCAGCAAACTGTAACTGAGATAAGTGTCAGGAAGTCCTCTCATCAGCCCAGGTTTATCATGATGAGGACCTGGAGCTTTGGATGATGGCTGAGCAAAAAAATGATCATAATCCATAAAGCAGGCTGATCTCAGGCAGTTTGAGGCTTTTTTCAGGCTTTTTCAGTCAACTCTGAGCCCTTCCCTCCTCCAGATCACACGAAATGTCACATTTCCCTCCCTAGAAATTGTAGTGATTTCAATAAACATCACATTCAACAAAATGTGTCACATTTTATTCTGAGGCTGTCAGAACAAAACCTTCCTTGGAAAAGTTCTTCCTCTTCAATTTTGGCCCAAACAATTCACTGAACTTAGCCCAGATTCCCAAATAATTTCATTCCGCAAAACTGTATTTTTCAGTGAATTAAGTACTCCTCAAAAGGCATTTCCCCCTATGCTGATGACCCCTACCATTTTCTTCTTTGATGTGGTAAGTAATAAAAGACGACTGAGCGAGAACAAAACACTCCTTTACTTTACCACTACGCAAGTGATTCCACACCCGACCACTTTTTTATGTTAGATACAGGCTCCTCAAAACTTTCAGAGACATGAAGTTCCTCCAGAGAGAGGAAATTACTTGCCTACAGTCACATTGAGCCAATGGCAAGGCAAAAGAGATATCTCACATTGCAACTCTCTGCTTGAACCACAAAACATCCACGAGAGGAAGAGATTTATTTCTACAGTTTCCTGATTTGCAACAGAAGCACCACCACAGGGGTTATTGTGAGGAATAATCATTAGCAGAAATATCAGTTGTGCCTCAAAGCACCAGATATGACAACAATTGTATTGTGCGAGATGTTATCCCCGCACCTAGTGAGAGACAGGCCTTGGAGCAGAGGGCTTGCAGTCTGTGAAGACAGCTGAAGGATGCGATGGGAAGTGTTAGTCCCTTTCAAATGCAGAGAGAGGCAGTGACTCCATGGCATTCATTCTGCATTCCCACAGCAGCAGACCGGCAGCTTATCTAGGCCAGGCTTTCTTCCTTAATGTATATTAGCCAAGAAACCACAATTCATTTGTGCAAATCTCCCATTTCTCACTGGTTACTATTGAGACTTTCTTCATTGCCTCACTCAATGCCAACTGCCTCCTTCCATGCAGAGTGGCAGCAATCAGGGCGAAGTTGTGCGGACAAGATTCCTTTTTGATCGATCAGATAAAAACCATGGAAAGCTCTCGAGGCTGACCCTGCATGAACTGAGGGAACAAGGATGCAGTGCACCTTGCCTATTTCTAACTAACTCCTACAGCTCTGTGAAATCTCAGCATGATTGCTAAATTCTGTTCCCCAGAATCCCAGCTTCAGTCAGTGCTTAGCAATGACTGAGCGTTATGCCCTCCTCCTTGGGAGGCGCCGAATTCAGGAGGCTTTTAAGTGCAAATAAGACAACCTGTATTTAACACCTCCCCAGACTCTGTGGGCATGCCTGCATAGACAGGAACAGGTCCACCAGTCCCAAGCTCTGACCTGCCTGGTGCAAGCCAAATCCCGCCTGGAAATATGTAGCACAGTTAGTGCAGCACTGCCTGCTCTTGCTTATGCTCAGGGCAGTGACGAGGTACCTACCCAGCCCTCAGAACGTGTGTCTGACAAGGGCAGTACACGAGCACAGCACGTGTCCCACCACCTTCACCCAGGCAAAGCACCCTTCCTGTGGCTTCTTGCCACAAATAAGATATTTGTACATTTTCTTTCCTGCTTTCTTATAATTAGCATTCTGCTGGACGGAGCAAGTCCAAGGAGTCCCAAGGACGCGGGGACCGTGTGGCACATACTGCATAGCGCGAAGCCTTGCCACACAAGCACTCGGCAATCAGCAGGCAGCGCATTTTTCAGTAGCTGGCGAGCACCTGGTACCATGCTGGTTTCTCTGGCAGTTCTCAGTTCAGGAACTGAGATGTTTGAGAAGCACAAGTCTATAAAGGATAAAAGCCCACGTTACCAAGTGAGGAAAGAGAGGGGAGAACAAATCCAAACCACGACATACTGAGCGCTTTTTTGGCTGTCCGCCTTATTTCTGAGAGCAGCTGCCTGCTGGCAGCGAGGAGGGGTTCCTGGGCAGAGAAGACCAGAGCAGCTCTGGCTGCTCCTGAGCCCCATTTTCACCTGGGCTCTACCCATACCACCAACTGTACTTTGAATTTTCCCTCCCAGCCCTGGTGCAGCTGTTTCATCCCAATGCCGAGGCCGGGCCTGGGAGTACTCCAGGGCGGCCAGAGGGATGGGGCTCTCCTCACAGAGGCAGCAGCC
>NW_009213593.1:0-21808 GCF_000690835.1 Fulmarus glacialis
TAGGAAAAATTTCTTGACTGAAAGAGTGGCCGGGCCTTGGAACAGGCTGCCCAGCAAAGTGGTGGAGTCACCATCCCTGGAAGTATTTAAAAGACGTGTAGATGAGGCACTTAGGGACATGGTTTAGTGGGCATGGTGGTGTTGGGTTGATGGTTGGACTCAATGATCTTAGAGGTCTTTTCCAACCTTAATGATTCTATGATTCTATGATAAAATAGATTTACTCAATAGCTCAGGTAAGAACCTGGATATCGATATTCATGAACAATTAGCAACCGTCTCGATGAGGCCTCCTTTGAGCAATAGGGCAAATACCTTGACACAAGCAGCTGATGTCAAACAGTAGGATCTTGTTATTGTGAGGAACTCTGTCTTTCAGCTCTTCTGTTTCCTAGGAGATGTCCTAGGAATGGAGGGCCTCATTTGCCGAGTGGGTAGTCGGAGCAGGGAGGCAGATGATATAATGTAGTTGGATCCTAATTCAGGGGGTTAGGAGAGCTGAGGTGGGAGTCAAGCAAACGGAGCAGGCTTCTTCCTGCTTATATAGTGTGGCACAGCCAGGAGCTGCTGTTGTCGCCACCAATGTCAGCTGCTGGACCTAAGTAAACTGAGTACATGGATCCTTTCCGTAAATATTTAGTAACAATAAAGCCCTGCTCATTCAAGTCTAAAGGAATGCTGCTCATTACAAATCTTGGCCCAGTTCTCGCCAGTGGCAGAGAGCATGCTTAAGCCAGAGCCAATACTCTTGCCCAATCCTGGTATAATTGGGATATATGCAGCAGCTGCCAAAATGCTTGTGAGCATCCTAAATGCAGCTTGTTGGCTGATGTGCTCTGCAGCCTCGTCTTGTCCCATGTTCTTTTGGCCCACCAGGATCCTTGCTGAAGGGGCTACATCCTGTGATAAAATAGGAACCTCAGAGTACGTGTAGATCATGCTAGGTTACATACTGGTGACGGGGCAAGGCTACTGTTCGAGCCTGCCCTTTAGGCATGGGTCTTCTGTCAAGGCGTTTTGAGCAGGGGGTCCTATAAAAGACACTGTGTGCATTGGGATCTTCCCACATATGCAACACATGGCATCTGCCTCCCATCCTGGAGTCCCAGGTCAAAATAAGATGAAGAGATTATTCATAAATGTTTGCAAACTGTCATTTCTAGAAAAATGGCTGTAGAAAATAAATGCGCAACAACAGAAATAGCTACAATACTAGTGCAATGAACATGCCAGTTCTGACCTTTTAAAGATGCCTTAAGGATCCCAAGGCAGCTATGTAATTTCTACACACAAATATACGCTATTTGTCTTGAAAAATGAAATCATCAACTGATTTCTATGTTGGGGATTTTTTTAAACACAGTGTTGCATCTGCTTTAATTTTGACAAAGTAGGTACTTCTATTCTGCTGCAAGACACGCAGTGCCCAGAAAAGGAAATTAACTTAAATTGTAGTTCAGCATAGGTAATAGGGTCCATAAATTCAAACGCATGGGGCTTGGGCCTTCACATGCACAGCCTCACCCTATGAGCAGAAAACTTTTGCTATGAAGTCCAGGAGCTCTCAGTGAAGCAAGTAATACAATGTGGCATCAGAGCTGCTTATTTCCCTTTGCTGTTGCCTGTAATCCATTAATCCAGCAATAAATGAAAACAAACACTCTCACTGGCTTTTCACTAATGATTTTATCTGGTTTTGTGTGGTTTTACTCTTTGCTTCTCACTTAAATTTCATGAAAAAAATTAGTTTCCTTTAATACGGTAAAAGGCAGTCAAAGTTACAGAAAAAATCATGATCCATAATATCATACAACTAACAGGAGTACTGAGACATTTCATTTCCTAAGTAATCCACAGTCACGTAAAAAGATGAAGTATCTGCTCCTTAACATCCGAAGTTGAAGAAGGTATTTTACAAAGAGCATTAAGGTTTGCTCTGTGTTTTCTATGAAAACAGGGCAAACATTATCTACTTGAAGGACCTTGTGATAACACATGTTGTATATTAACCTCAGCAATTTGCTTGCTGTGAGTGCTTAGTGTTAGAACAAATGCACTTCTTTGTGATACTGTTATTAAAGGTCTCCCAGGCCGTTTGCATGATCCACTTCAAATATTATATAATTTTAGTTTATCCAGACCCGTAACCTGGTAACTTAAATTTTAATTTTTAAAGAGGGAGGGAGGAGGTGGTGTCCTGCAGGCTATATCCTGCTATTACTTGATTTACTGTGACTGTAGCATGTAAGAGCTGATTGTGCACTTAATAAGGGAGAGAAATTATTTGCTCCTAAATAATAGATCAAGGAGCATTATGTTGCCTAACTGTGAATGCCTTATTCTGTGGCACACAAACAACAAAGCTGCATCAGCTGATTTGCCATACCTGGACACGGCTGTGTGTTGCAGAGCGCTTCTTCCGTGTGCAGCCCAAGGCAGATATCTCCTCCATATGCTGGTGCTGGGTTTGTGCAGGAGCGGGTTCTCATGTAATGCCCTCCTCCACAAGTTGCCGAGCACTTCGACCAAGATGACCAACAAGACCAACCTCCATCCACTGAAAAGACAGAAAATACCATATTGTTCCAAGTTAATGTGTAACATGACATAATCCAACACATCTTTCTCATATTCTGTGGATCTAATTCATGGCCTACTGAAATTATTGGACATTTTCAGGTGCCACCGGACATAGGGACACAAATTTAATCTTACCACAATGCAATTTAATTTACATATTTTAAAAGCCCCTGCTGTACTGGAAAGTCTAACAAAGTTACTCATCCATCTAAGACACTTTTAGTGGGTATCATATTAGTTTTAAGGACAAAACTGTTTTCTTTTTCTTTTCCTTTTCTTTTCTCACTTGTGAGGAAACAAAATACCAAAGCTTGTTTAGCAGAAGTATTATAAGCTCAAAGTAAATTTTTATTCATAAAATAAAACTTAGCCCAATAATATCAACAGAGACTGAGGAATCCAGATTTTGTTTTGCAACCCAGGTGAGATTGCCTTAAGCCTACAATCCATTTCAATTGATCTAACAGTTGTAGGGTTTGATGCGCCGATATAATGTTACAATCTTAATGCAGCTCTAGCATAGATGCCAGCAGCAGAACAACGGCGGTACTGCAAAAAAGCAACAGACGAATGACAAAAAGGAGGTGCCACTTAAAGTTTCAAACACAGGTTCCTGAATAATATTTTTTTTTCCCCCCTATTACTATTTACTGATTCAAGTATGTCAAACTGTTCTCCAGTCTGAGTTTTCATAAAGTTCCCCTGAAACGTAAGCTGGATTTCACAGGAGCCCCATTTGTCAGATGGCTTTTGACACATGGCCACTAGACAGGCTTTTAATGAAAGTTCACCTCATTGCCTGCACCGGACTGTCTCCTTTGCAGCCTCTGTTCTTAAAGCTACTGCTCCAGGATGTACTTCTGGCATTTATGGCCATATTGCAGCCCATCTGCCAAAGGCTTCCTATCTGCAGCCACATGACAAAGTCAGATGTACTTCTCCCAGGGACAGCATTCCCTCTGTAAAGAATCTCTGTACTTTGTTCATTTCTCTTTCAATTTTTTTGGGGGAGAAAAAAGCAACAAAAAACTAAACTTTCAAAATTTTCATATCCTACAAAAAATGAATTTCTTTTCAAACCATCACTTGCTTTCTTGACACTTAAGTAAAGAAATGATTTACCATGTCTGCAACTGATTAATAGAAATAGAGCGTGTGTAATTCAACTGATGCTAACAGATAAGACCCTAAGTATAATAAAAGCAATGTGCCAGTAAAGTTTTGTTTTATGACAGGGCCCTAAACTGAGCAGGTTTCACCTTTTTTTTCTCCCATCACTCACAGCAGCAGTGGGCATTTTACCACACAAGACAGAAACTCATTATTCCTACTTTTAAAAATACTAGGTAAGTACACATTTTCTGTACGCAATTTTTACAGTGCACTCATTTAAGACATTCCTTGTAAGACTTTACTTCATGGTTTGTCGAAACAATTGATTGTCACTGAAGTCTCCAAAACATTCATCCAGCATTTTACAATGATTCCTTTTGATACTTTCTGTTCAATTAATGAAACAGCCTTTCAAGGAGTAAACCAGTTTCCACTGGTTTATTGAAATGCTATTCCATAATTATCTCTTACCAAAAAAAAGGAGGTTCCAAATCTGAAAAGAATTAACTTACAATGAAAATACCTGTGCAGTATTTGCATTTAAATTCTCTCTTAGACGGAGACTTAGAACATTAAAAAAATACTCATTTTGTTTTGGTAGCATTGTATATCACAAATGCACCCAATGAGTCAAGTAGAATGATTTCTATGCAAAGGCTGCAACAGTGAGAAAATGAGCTAGGAGAATGTGGTTATTTTGATATTAAAACCTATACATGCATTTTTGAATGTAATTTCAGATACAACATACCCTCGGGTTCTCATCTGCTAATCAAACAGGTAATTTGCTAGTGCATACCTAAGGCTATTAACTAATCCTGTAAGCGAAGTTGTTGAATATATAACATTTTAGTCTCTGTATTGTTTGCAACATTATCCTACAAATCAAGAAAGCACGGAGTTGGCACTTCCTGGCTAAAAACAATAGTTGTAAAAACTTTTGCAAGTAATCTATCTGGCCTCTGAATAGCCTCATTGGATAGACAGGATTTGTGGAATCTGGTACTACATTCCAAGTATGTAATTTAAATGAATGATTTCCATTATTAAGGAATTCAATGATTGCTACATTTTTTCCAGGATATATTTATCAGCCAACTCATCTAGCTATACAGAAGTATGAGAGAGTTTTATACCACCTATCATAAATAAATATTGCATCTTGGTAGAGTGCTTGACTTGTTCTCTTATTCATATAGTCACTGGAAAACAAATACGTCTTTTTGCCCGAGATAACTCTGTTAATGTAGTATTACGCAAGCTCATATCTAAGAAAGCCACAGGTTATTTGTCTTTAGTGCAGATGAAATGTACTGTGCAATTTTGTAACAACTTGAAGACATGGTATCTTTTGTTCAGAACTTGCCTCTTTTTTTTTTTTTTTTTAAATTACGTCAAATAAACGCAGAAGCTGTTACCTAAGCTATTCATTTCATGCGATATTAAGGCTTTACCTTTCCAGATACTCCCTTTTTTCTTTTTTTTTTTTTTTTTTAAATTTAAAATGATCCTTGACTAGCTCAAATGAATAATCAGAGGCATTTCTGCTGCAATGTAGACCTCCACGAAACAGAATGACAGCCTGAGATTGCCTAGACAGAAGATAAATTGTCTGCAAACATTACCTGTGGCTTGTTCACTGCAATGGAGACAGTGACCCCCAGCACTTTCTACTTACTTTTCAATGGACCAGAGTGAGAATTACAAATGTGCATGCATTTGAAACTGCCATCTGCCATCTATTTATAGGTGGCAGAGAACACAGAGACCAATGTGACATCTAGGCATGTCACCATGTTCCACAACTGTGATGATCATGGCTATACTACAAGCCTTCAGATGTAAAGGGAGAAGTGGGTCTGGGGAAGATGGGAAAGGACAGACATAATATAATAGTCAACATTAGATTTGATCACAGTTGAGCTGGACGGTGTAATTATAACTGTTTTTCTTAGTGAGTATTTACTGACACACTGCCATCCTAAATCTCTAGGCCCTTCAAGCACTATCATAACTACCTCTTTTATTTGTCCCCAGAACTTTTCCTTCTCAGCAACAAAGGATGATAAAGCATCATCATGGTTAAATAAGATCAAAGGAGTGGGTATTTACTGCTTGAGTTTTTACAAGACCTAAAAGAGAGCTCTGTGGTTTCTTTCATCTTTCTTTAAAGTTGCTTAGCAACACAGCACCATCTGGTTTTTTTTTTTTTTTAGTTTTTCCTCTTGTCATGGAGTCCTTAATGTTATTTCTGCTTCTCATAGGAGGAAAAATACACAGCTGCAAGGAAGGTCCAGTCACTACAGTTTCTTTACATAACAGTTTTGTAGAACTGTTGGACAAAAGAAAGTCGTTAAAGCAGTTGCACAATGAAAGATACAAAGAGTCTTTACGTTTTCTGACAATTACTGAGGTTGGTCCCTTTTGGAAGAAGGCACCCTTCAGCTAGCAGGGTGCTCTCAAACAATGCTCTTTCCTCTACAGTAAAAAAATTTTTGCCTATTGGCTGTTGTTGTGGTTAATAAATATTTCTTCACTATAATGAAAAAAAAAACCCATAGGGAAGAGGATATTCTAGGGAGAAGCAGTGTACAGAAACAAAATCTCCTGGGGACATGATAAAACATCCACACTACTGGAGAATGTCCAAGAGACAATTAAGTACACTGGATACCCTGCTATGCACTTGGGGTTTTACAAGGAAGTAGAAGGAAGCGTGGGCAGACACACTGACCTCACCTGCTTTCATGAGAACACAGATAGGATCGCAGGCTTTTTCATACACTGTCTGGTCTCATTTCAAATTTAAACAACCAAAAAAAAATTATTTGGTTTTTTTTGTGTATGTCTTTAGGTTTATAACTTTTCATGTTCATCTTTTTGAAAGTGTAGCAAAAGAAAATAAAAAATGCTGAGAGGTCAGTCTTTTCCATATGCATGGCTGAGTATAAATAGAGGGGCAGTAGTCCTTTCCACCCACCGAAATGCAGATGGTGTGCTTCCCAGTGGCTGAGTAAAAGTTAAATTCGAGGACACTGGGTTTTTGGCAGCCTACAGACCTAGGACAGTACTGCTCCCTTCCAGACACCTGGGGATCATCCCATTCCACATCACTTAGTCTACTACTTTTTCCTAATCCTGTGGGATATTGCTGCATATGTTTCAGTGTGGGAAAGAGCAATTTTTACACCGTAGTTTGCAAAGACAAAGTCTTGTTTCTGTGATGCTACAGTTACCTTTTATTCATAAAAGCAATGCTGGATGAAACAGTCAACGTACATAGTGCAGTGCAGAAACACAGAAGGCAAACAAATGCTTCTAAGGAAAGTACAACAACAAAATCTAAGGATCAACCCGGGTTTAAATCTGTAACTGAGACTCTTAAGTTAGAAAAGCAACAGTTGGTTCCAAAGGACAGTTCAGCCCCCTCCTCAATGGCTACAGAAGCAGCCTAGAGAGATCAATGCATGCGGAGAGAAATGCTTCAGCAGCCTCAGAGACAAGCTTTATTGGATCGGTGCAACTTTTTCCCCCTGATTTAGGAAGTTACTGCAGGATAAATTTTGTCTATTCCTTTAAATATATTCCTGTTTCCCTGTGGCCAAGTATGACTGCAAGGAAAAAAACAAATAGGAGGAAAAAAAAAAGCAATAATGAATTAAAAAACAACAAGCAATAACTGGCTTTAGGGGATGCATAAATAACTTAAACAGTCTTTCAGGGAGTTTTGTATATCTGAAACTCTTTATTGTTATTAGCACATTTAGTGATATATTAATTTATTCAGTTCTTCTCAGCCAAAATATCATAACTAAACCAAACTAAAACGACTATAATAAAAATTTGAAACTGGTAAAATCCCAAAATATTGTCACAAAGTATCAGAATTTCAAATCTAAGAGACAGCAACTGTCCTCTCCCTCTGATCCACCACTATGCTCTGAGAAAAAAAGGGGATAGAAATTCATGTAGGTCATGCTGCTCAATGGCACTCATGTAGCTATGCTTTAAACTCCTAATTAAGGCACATTGGTCAAGTGTTTCCATGTGCAAAAGAATAAAAGAGAAAGAACAAGAAATAAAACAAAACAAAAGTGAAGAAAAAGTTGTCTTTTCCTACAGTAATAACTGAAAAGATGTGTAATATTGTGAACGAGGACGGAATTCCTTATGTTTGGTTATTATTATTTTCAGGAAAACAAATCTTTTAGTTAGTAAATTCCTGTAATTTTTGTAAATTTGCAGAATTTACCATTCATTTCTCTTCATCACCTATTTCTCTTCATAATGTAAATATCTCACAAGTCCCCAAGGACAACAAACCCCTAATATGTCTGATTATAGATTCCTCTCTTTTCATATTGACCACATATTAGTAACTGAAAGAAAACAGAAATGTCAATGAGTATTCACAGATCCTTTCCGTAGTTATTGAGGCTGTTCAGTGCTTGCCAGCTCAACTCTATTCACCACATCTCTGAGCCATAAAAGAGGGGCTGAGGCACAGGGCCAAAGCATAATTTGCTAGTGCAAGACGATAGTGCAAATTCTGCTACCCTACGCCTCAGAGCAGTTTGGCCACATGGAACGTGAGTACTGGCAACAGGCCTTACCCTACACTGACCCCCAAACTATTTCTGCAGATTATTTGGGAGAGTGCTAGTTAGTCAAAGGCAAAATTGTATGAGGGATCATTCTAAAACTTGCACAATACAGACAAATCACATTCCTGGGCCTGGGTACAATTTCTGGCAATTTTCTGGCACTGTTCAATCTACTATTATATATTCAGCCTTCAAATACTATGAACGAAAAGTAATCTGCCCAGTGACTGCTATCAATCTGCACATCAGTGGACCGTTTACTTTGCTACAAGCTGTGGGAAAAATTTCACTGTTTCTCTCTCCCCTGCAGGCTCAAGAAAGATTTAATAGTAGCTGCTGAAGGCAGGTTCTAGATGGCTTCAGTATTTTTTTAAAGTTCTGGGATCCTGCAGCACATTTAGCCATAAATTACTGGCTATTAATATATTAATCAATGTACTTAAAACTATGCTGCAAGACACTTAACCAGACAAGAGAGCCTTGGACACTCAGTGATTGCTCCACGGGCTTTTTCATCGTGTCAGTACTTCAGAGCACTTCCAGGATGACACTGAGCCCAGATTAATTGATTTAGAGGCATCAAGTCCTATGGACTTTCAGCATGAGTTAAGCACTGCTCAGTATATTTCTCCATCACTCATCTTTCTCAGCAGTTTACATCATAAGGGTTTGATCCTGTCTGCAATAAGCAGAACAGGGAGCAAAGCAGAACCTGAGCCTGCACTTCCAGGAAGGCTTCTTCATGGCTGCCATCTCACCCCTTCCTACTAACCGGAATATTTCTGAAAGGCTAATGCCTGGACTGGACTGTAACTAAATAGTTCTGTGCCAGCAGGGAGCATGTGAAGCTGTCCTTACCCTGAGGGAGCTCAGGTAAATCTTAGAAAGCATCAAATTCTTCTTTGTTGCATTTTTATTTCTAGTACTATGGCCAGAACTTTTGGGTCGAGGTCAGAACAAAATCTCCTCACATTCCTTAGCCTTTCTGCCTGCACCTCACTCCCTCACATGGGCAAGTGTGAACTGTGCAGTCCCTGTTTTTCTCCTCGATGCTCACAGTGGCAAGAAAGGCCTGACATGTTTACTCCTACTCAGTTCCTGCATCTCTGCCTACAGCCTCATCTATGGAGGAGGGTATAGTCAATACCATGATGAGATCTGCACCTACACCAACCTTTCTCATAAACATCTGCAAGGGCTGTGTGATCAAAGCCTAACAGGGACATTTTAGAAACTCACTTAGATAGCTAGGGTGAGAATGACTTTATATAGCTGTCCTAAATATAAGCACCTACGAAATGAAATCCAGTCCCCAGCACAATGGTTAACAAGAAGGCTGAAAATTGATGCAACCATGGTTTCTCTTCCTGGCTGCTCTCCTCTGTGCCCCTACTGTGGGGTCTGCCAGGTTTGTATGCGTGGGCCTGGAGCAAAGGCTCTTCACCCATGTATTGTTTATGTCTCCCCTTTCTTGATGAGGTCTCATGAATGTCAACTGAATAGATGTTCGTGTTTACCCACCAATTTAACTTTCTGTGACTTTCATTAAAAATGGAGAGAATTCAATTTCATCAGCATGCTTCTCTAATAAAAAATTATTCCCTTTCTACAAATTTATAATCAGGTCTAATTTATGGATAAGCCTTATTCTGCAATCATTTTTTACTCTCCCATGTCTTAAAGAAAAAAAAATCAATTACATCTACCGCTTGCAATGTTTTCCCTTCAGATTTATCTGAGATCTGACTTAGCCCCTTACATTTCTTCTTAACTACTGGCAAACAGTAGTTCTGTAGCTGAGGAACTTTGTGATTCCTCGCAGGCTATCATACATCTAAATACTTCATTCAAGCTCTACAGCTTTATTCAAATTTGCTTTGTACTAAAAATAAAAATCAAACTTGTGTCTGAAGAAAGATATATTAGGACACCCCTTCTTGCTTCAGAAAGGCCCACCGCACTTTACACCAACTGATCTTTAAAAATATTTTCAAATTCAGAGACAGCAGAAGAGGGAATTATTTCTATATAAAGCACAATTTCAAGTTCTGCCTTACAACTTCATGTATTTTAGTTTTGGGTATTGGCTAACTCATAAACAACAAGGGCCTCTACATCAAACTTATGTCTGAATAACTATGTGTTATACTGGTTGGAACAATCTCCTTCACAAAAATGTAACAGTGTACTAGCTGCAGAGCTAATTAAAAATACCACTTCTGAAAGCCTTAAACTTATTTTACCCTTGAAAAAAATCCAACAAAATTCAAGACAGCATTTAATTCAAGAATCAACAGCAAGGGATGAACAACAAATCTGGCCCCATTTTATAGATAATCTGGGCCCATTTAATGAATGCACTTCAGTTATTACAGTACAGTAATACAATCAGATATCTTAAAGCTTGTGAGCAGAGCCGGTAGCTATTACCACACCACTCACCTGCCTCAAAGAAAGCTGAAGGCAACATCTCATGGAGGGATTCCCTTTGCAAGGGAAGAAGGAACTGATGAGGAGGAGCTACATTCTAGCTTGCTTCACCTACTGCGTGCACCCCTGGGGAGGCTTACACATGTTAGTACAATGGTCTCCTCAATCTTTGTCCTAATGCATTACTGTCAACCTTCAAAATTTTTCACAGATGAACAGTGCAGCCACATGAAACAGAATTGTTTATAATTTTATTATTCAAGAAAAGCAAGGCATTATGATTGCCTAGATCGGGAACTAATGAATTAGGGCATGCACTAAGGCTGTGCAAATGTGGAGAAGATTTGGGCCACAATTATAAAATTCTCTGCCAACTGTTGGTTCTCTGCTGATTCCCTTTCACCTCTCTCTCACGCTGCTTGGTGTAGAATACATGGCCACCCTTCACTGATCATGACTCTAAGCTCAGAAAGAAGCATATAATTTCTTCCCTTGATCTCCTCAGATGCTTACACTGCCTGATAAAGAAGCTACACGATAAGCATCTAAAGCTACTTTCCACCTCCTTGGATGCAGCAAGAAAATTTCCCCAGAAAGTGTTGGCTTGTGGTGCCCAAGTGTCTTTTTCAGAACCTCAACAGCTCAATAGGCGTTCACCCAGACTGAAGCAGGTATCCCCAGGAGAAATTCCTTTTGGATCTGCCCTACCAGCAGGAGATCTGGAGGCCTGAATGCTTCAGGGGGCTGCCTGAGGCATTCAAGTTGCCAAGCAATCTTACTGTTCCTATTAGCCATAAAACTGCAGAAAAGTTCACTGTCACTGAGCAGCCAGAACACTCACAGAGCTGCTGGGTTTATGGGATATCTGCCAAAACATATTGCTTAGATTCAATTCAAGATGGAAGCATGTTTTTCAAGAAACTGTGTCGTCCTGAAAGGGAAGCCCTGTCTTCTGCACAGATCTACGCATGCAGAGAATGGACAGAGGGCTGTCAAAGGGCTTACAAAGCTTAGCGAAAGCACTGAAATGATAAGATTGGACAAAATACTCATATTAAAAAAAACATAGCCATGATTTAGGGAACAGAGTTTTAACTTGTAACCATATACATATGTATATATAGACATAGATAAATACACACACAGAGGTATGTTTTACTATAGTAATATACTTATGTAATATGTATATTGCCATAGTAATCCTTCAGGTCCACACTTGAACAAATGCCAAAAGCTCCAAGTCTTCAATAATAAAATATGCAGTACTGTTATACATAATTAATACAATTAAAGATGTATGAAAGCTTATTTCTAAATTTACTTGTTGATACTGGAAAGAACTGAGCCTCTCAGTCATTATCCTTCCTCCTCTCTATTGTTTCTTACCTCGACTTCTTTCCTCCTATTCCAACTGCACTTTCTTTTCCTCATGTGTTCTCCTATATCCTTCCCCTTTTTCTTCCACAAAGCCTCTGCAAAGCTCAAAAGCCTTTGAATTTGGATGTCCGTTTTATGAAGGGTGAGAGGTGACTGAAACCAAGATCTTTTTTTTCCCCAAATGTCTAAGATACGGCAATGATTTATAACCCAAAGTAGTTTCTTGAAAACATATATTCTACTTGTAATCTTTTTTATAGAATCAGAAAGCAACTTTAAATGAAGGAGAAGCTCAAGATTCCAAGAACAATCTTTATGGCCTACTTGAGTTACCATCTAATTTGGTGATCAGTCCTGAACCTTATTTGCTGGAGGCTCTACACTCAAAAGCTAGCACAGTTTTAATGCCAGCAATCTGAGTTTAAATAAAGACTAGGCCAGATTTCTCATGTCTTGCCAGATTTCTTATGTCTTTTTTCTCTTATAAGTTTACTTATTAAAATTATATTTTTACAGTCAAAGTCTCACAAGTGAAAAAAGACATAGCTGTTAATACTGTTGATGATAAACTGATTGACATCACTGGTGAATCCTACCCAAATCCACTTATATTATAAAGGTAAATTTGAGCTGTAGTTTATTCAAAAACCAAAACAAAACCCAAACCCACCAACTGAACCCCCCCCCCTCAAACAAACTGTTGCAAGATATACCCTTGAAGATGAGTTATTTTATTTTCACATGCTTCTCTCATTTCAGTTGACTCTTACCTGGACAAGGCAAAATGTTGCATTCCTGGTACTCTAGAGATGGGCCGAGGCAAGGAAGTCCCCCATACTTGGGCTCAGGATTGCTGCAGACCCGTTTGCGATTCCGTATGCCTCTACTGCAGTCACGACTGCACTGAGACCATGGAGACCACGGTGACCAGGCACCATTGATGGTATGAGCAGAGTATCGTCCAGAACGCAAGAAATCCCCTGACAATCCTAATAAAATAAGGATTGGAAAAAACAATACTGAATTAAAACAGTATCTCAAAACAATTTTTTCCTCTTCAAATTTACTCCTAGGCTTCTAATAGTAATATGACCAGGAGGGTTTTGTCCTTTAGTCTCACAGTCCAAACCCTAGTTTCATCTCAAGAATCTCTTCTGTAATAGAAATTTCATAATCACTTGCACAGAACTACAGTGAAGACTTGGATCCAAATCTTTAGTTAAAGCTTTACAGCTGCATTGGATTCAGTAATGACTAAAGTCAATTTACTCCACCTGAGGATGATAAATATTATCTCTCTCTTGCACAGGAATTGTCATGAGAAAATCTCCACATACATTACATAGGTATTATTGCCTCTGTGCCAAGAAGGTGGCACAGAAGACAGGACTGAGCTGCCTGTGACCACTCAGAGCCAGCTCCCCTGGTCCCACTGCAGGGCTTTGCTCACTTGATCTGCCCAGCCTGCCTCCACTAGTGCTTGCTGTGCCCAAAGGCTCATGGGTGTCCTAGAAAGCAATGCACTGTACTTATCTGAACCATAGTCAGACTTCAGACAGTGCACAGCAATAATTCCACAAAATCTAGTGAGACTGCCCTTTTGTGAAGAGCAATGTTCTGCCATTTAAAAAAGAGAGTTTATTTTCCACTGAGTTGAAGTGTTCTAAACCACATATAAGCTACGGAAAACAGCCTTTTGGAGACACACACGATAGAATACTTCCTAGTTAAAATAACCATCTGGCAAGTGGAAAACATCTTTTCCAAGTGAGTTTAGTACCGAGAAAAGGCATTAGATTAAACAGTGATGGAGACTGAAGTCCACTATTTATCAGTGAAAGGGGAACACACCGAATCTTGTTCACAGCATACAACCAATATGCCTGGATGTAGCCCCGGGTGAAGTTCTAATAATCTGTAGTTAATTTGAGTATCTCTGTCACTTTCAGGCTTGGTCCTGCATGGAAAAATACTCCCTCAACTGTACTGAGCACAACACCGAAATCACTCTTGAGCTGTAGCATTACCTCTAAGCATCACTACAAAGCATCTCCGGCAACACTACTGGGATTTCCTACTGTTTGCCAAAGCAGTTCACCTTCTGCGGCGCTAGCATCACTGGAAACTCTATGATTGATGGACCACTAACTACTGCTTTTATTCCAAGCACTTATTTAAGTAGTTGTGATGAGAGAAGGTCCCATGAATGGTACTTAAAACAACCGAGGATGTGGCTGCCTGCCTGTGCTAGAGCTTCAGTATTGCTAATATAAGAACAGATGAATGGTATCAACAGTGGAGAAACGCATGGGATTGTTTGCAGCTGAACTGCAGCACAAACTTTTATTCTTAAGAAATTGTTTTCTGCCCTACCCACAAGCACAGGCGCTGTGGGAGTATCAAATGGAGCTAACGAAACAGAAGATGTACTGAATCACGCACTGAAAACAGCTACAAGTAATACTGTGAAGGGACTGCCCAACAGGAGTCCTGGACTGAACAGGACCAGTAAGTACTCTAGATAACCAGAATGGAGGAGCCCCTCATTCGTGGTGTCCAGTATTGAAACAATTACGTCCTATTTCTACCTGTGCTTATGGCATTAGTAATACTGCTTAAGTTCTGCCCCGAGAAGTATATTCACAGTCATCCCAAAGTAGATGAGACTTTGCATATTTTTGTTCAACACTTGGTAACAACTGGCAATATTGGAATGATGATGCAGTGACACAGAAATATTTTTAATAAGAAACTGTTGAAATTGATAAGAAAACAGCAGAACAGCAATATAAAAATTACTAAAAATGGGTAAAACCTTTCAGTGATTATAGAGGGTAACTATTTCTCTTCTGCTGAGCCAGATTCTATTACACAGATATTAAAAGCAGCATTTCAAGAAACATGACATACATTCAAATCCAAAAAGGGAGCAAGTACAGAGAAACAGTATGGGAATTATTAATATAGGTCCACTTTCCAGCTCTGTAAAAGCCTTTTTTTGCAATTTTGTATCACTTTGGTCATGGAAATGCCCAGCTTATGCACACAGTGAGCTGTGAGACCAAAATAATACTATTTTTTTATACCAGAATTTCAAATTAAGTTTTCTTTTTTTAGTTATTAAATTAACAGTAGCACAAACAATGGAAAAAGTGTTAATCAGACCAGATTGCCAGTCATTTTCTTCATAAAACACTGCAGTGTGCATCACTTCATACCAATACTAGGATGTTCTGAAGACAGTTTTGCAGGACAGGTGTAGCTTTTTCAGTCCTAAGGGAAATGTGTGACCTTATTTGCCATCATGATATTAGATTTCTTGCAATTCAAATTGGGGAGTGGGGAGGGGAATCTTCTAAGGGAAAGCTCTGAGGTACTTTGACTCTGAAACAGAAGAATATTCTAAAGAATCTTTTCAGTGTGGAGTTTGGTCTGCAGCAAGTGTTCCCCTGTGTTTTCTCCTTTCCAAAGCATTAAAAAATTTATTACAAGGAGCAGCCTTTTCACAGTTTTACAGCAATTCATACAGTGTTCACAGAGGGGCTTTTAGAATTTTCTCTTCAGACAGAAACTGCACATTAAAAAATTAACATTATGACACTAGTGACGTTAAAAATAACAAGATCAGTTTACATTCTGGAAAGGCAGTACTATATATTCCTTGAACAACCTTATAGCCTTCTACAATGAGGTGACTAGGTTCATGGATGAGGGGAGAACAGTGGATGTTACTTATCTCAACTTTAGTAAGGGTTTTGACACTGTCTCCCATAACTTCCCAACAGACAACTCAACAAAGTATGGGCTAGATAAGTGGACAGTGCGATGGATCGAAAACTGCCTGAACAACCGGGCCCCGAGGGCTGTGATCAGTCATACAAAGTCCAGCTGCAGGAAAGTCACTAGTGATGTGTGCCAGGAGTCAGTACTGGGTCCAATCCTGTTTAACACCTTCATTAATGACCTGGACGAGTTTGCTGATGATACAAAACTGGGAAGAGTGGCTGATACACCAGAGGGTTGTGTCGCACTTTGACTAGGCAGAGAGGAACCTCATGGAGTTCAACAAGGGGAAATGCAAAGTCTTGCATCTGGGGAGGAACAACCCCACGCAACAGTAGTTTGAGGCCAACCATGTAAAAAGTAAGTGGTTATACAAAACCAAGTCCTATCTGTATCACAGTTTACAACAAATTCAATAGGAGAAGGTATAAATATAAAAGCATTGCAATCTTTCAGATCAAGTGGCATGAGACTATGAAAACTCCTACTTTTCCCATTAAACTGTGGTATTCTTGCTTGCCACCTCTGTTTGTGATTTGGATCACTTTCTGATTGCTCCACATCCACCTCCAAGAACAGAAACCAGATTGTGCCACCCAACAGAAAACAACATTAAGCCTTCTGTATTTCTCAGCTTATTGCCCCCAAGATGAAAATATCTGGCTAAAACAGAATGCAACGGCCAATGCCCTTGGCTGGTAACAACAAAAGTCTAGATGCTAAAGCAACACCTAAGCTCTCCTTATTTAAAGCCTATCTGCAGAAATAGTTGTGAAATCTGCAAAAGGAATGATCAGTCATAGCATCATCAGTGAACTAATAAACAGTTTTCCCAAGACAGACAGAACAGCTGTGAATCAAATCCAGATCCGGCCTTTATGACAGGGTCATCATTCAAATGTTTTAAACTAAATCATTCTCAGAAAGCTTATGGCTGACTTAAAGCCCTGTGAACAACAAGAATGTATGAATTCTGCCTGCAGTTTACCAACAGGCTTATTTTCAGTTGTTTAGAAGTTGCACTCAATTAATAAATTGCTGCACACTGAGGCTAGAAAAGGGAATTTAACTACTTAATCCCAGTACAACTTTAAACAGGCAGCTGTGCTTCCCTAAGGCAAAAATTTCCACAAGTCACAAGTACTGCAAAAACTTCATCAAAAGCAATCACAGGGATTTTGTGGACAAAATAACCACCAACTTCTAAGACCAGGGAAGACAAAAGATATGAACTGATATCTAAACAGAAGACTGTTCTCTCATTTTAAGTGCTTATGCTTTGTTCAATATGGGCAAAATTACAGAGAAATTAGCACTGCATCACTGTTGACTGACTTATTCCATTATACTTAGCAAGCATGTATAACAGAAAAAGAAAAGTCTAATTAAGTTACATGATTCTGATCTAAACCAAGATGATTTGATAATTTCTAAGTAATTTTTTAAAACTTTTTGGTTGAATTGCAATAGTCTTATAACTCCACAAGAAATCAATCCTGTTTGGAGACATGTTAACATAAAAGTCACCTGCCCTGACTAGTACAGGAGAAAAAAATCTGCCTTTGCAAAAGCCTGTAATGAGGCTTTGATTGGCCTAATTCTTCTTGAAGACTGCAACATTCCCAGCCAAGTTCAATTAATTTGCCTTAAAAGCAAGGCTTTAATAAAGCACATATATTTATAATAATTCTCTAGTCTAGCCTGTAGCTAAGGAATACAGCTCTAAGCAAGCGAGAAGTAGCAGTGACACCTGATAAATTATATTACTTCACTGATTTATGCCTTATGTCCTCCTGTTCAAACCTAACAAAGAAAATTCAATTATCCGAGCAGTCTAGGTTCATGACTTTGGGAAAAGATGATCTGGAGCCAAAATTCAAGGATCCTGAATCATTTCTAAATGACAGCATGCAACACTGTTTAAAGTGCAGCAGGTAACAAGAATAAGCAGAGACTGTTTCCGTGTCACTTTCTGAAGATATTCTGCAAGTATTTGACAACATAATTGAAGCATAAAACTTATATACCTTCAGGCCTATATATCTATAACTTATAAAAACCTTATAAACCTTCAAAACTTACTTAGTAAAATTTAAATGGTAAAATGCAATGACAAACATTAATGCAATGCAAAGATAACATATTAAAAAAAAAACAAACAGTAAGCAGATGGAGGATGTTATGCTACCACGAGAACTTTATTTCTTGTAATTAGCTTTTCTGTGTTTAAATATTTAATTCCAAAGTTCCACGGAAGAGTTGTTGTTTGTCAATCAAACTTGAATTTGTCATCAAATTCAGTTCTAACTTCCACAATTCATTTTGTTCTTATCTCAGAATACCACGGTTTAGCTTCAATAAGACAGTATAAGAGATAACATCTCAACATGTACTCCTCCTGACTACAGGACATTACTGATTACCAGCACCTGTTTTATTCCGTACTAAATTCTGAAGGCACTATAGATTTCCTGTGGGTAACACTAGGATTTAATCACTCTCTTCGCAAGAGATCGTGGCCACTAAAACAGTATTTCTGAAAAAATTACATCCTGCCTTCAAAAATAACTATTGTTTTAAGTTTGGCATAGAGAAAGCAGTGACAACCGGGAATCTAAGTTCAGGTTTCCAGGTGCCTTTTTCTCCTTTAAGGAATTTGTGACTTTTCTTCAGATTTTATTCTCCCTTCCCATCCCCTCCCCCCCCAAAAAAAGGGAAAAAAGCAAATAAAAGACTCTTTCAGACTATTTGACTGAAATTAGAAGGGTTGTCTTTGTTCAATTGTTTTCTGAAGGTATTTTGGGAGCTAACCTCGTCTAACTTTGGCCATGTCAAATTCAGGTGTCTTGTCTAAGCTCAACATTGCTGTTTCCTTTGTATACACCATGGAAGGAAAGTGGTACCTCTAGAGGGTGATTTGTGCCCATTATATCAGGTGCTTATCTTCAGATGGATCCCTCATTCCTGAGGGGTGCTAGCTGTCTTTGCAGACTACAATGGAGTCTAGAGTTAGGTGAGATAAATTCAACCTGGAAAAATCAGGTAACCTCATACCTTGTGAAATTTTTATCCCTGGATTAAACACTTATGTTTTCAACACAATTCATAGTGCTTATATATCAGATAATCCTACAGAGAGTCAGTATGCTTAATGAAGATATTTAATATGTTTCATAAGCACACATTAGAGCCTATAGAGATGTAATTTCTAGACTTCTAATGCTGGACTGTACAGACATTAGCATTAAGATGTGCAACAACGTACACAATCTCTCTCAGTTTATTTGAAATAGCTGTCCTTTCCCTATCTGAGCAGTACATGAAAACACAGAGGCAGAGAACAAAATTATTTTTCTTTCCTCTTAATCAAACTTCAAATCAGGAAAGCATGAATACAGTGTGCCAATGCTACTGCTTGGTTGATTGAGATAGAAATCTTACCACACTCAGGAGGAGTCTAGTGGGTTTCTGGCAAGAAGTTCTACCTCAAAGCTCAGACTGCAAAGAAAGTTTGCTTTGCTAGTGTCTGACAGTGAAACATGATTCTGTTTAACACGGCATGACTATAGTTGCACAGTGGGAGATTACAGGCAATGAGAAAATTTCTAACAAATGGCTCTCTTCTGCAAAGAACAGAGAACTGATCTTTGCAGAACACATCTTTGGTAATGAGGTATGCCAAGCATGCTGTACCAGTATTAATCTTTCTATAAAAGCCAGCAAATTGCTACAGTTCAACATGGAGATAATGAAAAGAATGTTTCACAGTATCCAGGCTGTGGTCAGGTGGAAGTAGGTTATGATGTTCCCTTGCTATTTAGCCATAAATTGTGAAAGTGTCCGCCAAAATTCATGGTTTCCCATTCTCATGAGACCCTTCTGTTCCAAAAGCTACAGCTACACTACATGACTCTTATTCATGTATTTTTTTCCCCATGAAATCAAGAAGCAGTAGAGGGGTGGCGTGTTGACCCAAATCCAAACCTGGGAGCAGGGAAGTGCTCCTGAATCCTGCAGTTTAGCAGCAGTCAGTAAGTTTCATCACATCAGCAAATCAAAACAGTGCCCTGCACGCCCCAAAATGTTCTACTCCATACTGTTCTGACATCCATAATAAGAAAAAGCCTAAGCAAACAGGATGAAAATAAAATGTGGCTAAAGGAGACATAACAGTAACTCTTTTCACCAGAAGCATATTGGTTAATGCAGCCACTTGGAATACCGACTGGGTTTGTTCTTTATTAAAGAATAATTAAAGACTCACTGGCCAGAAAGAGTCAAAGAATGAGCATGCATTAATGACAAAGTTATGAGGGCACTCACTAGGAAGAATGGACAGATGTATAACAGTTTCTGCCCTGTCGACTACTCAATAGGAATTATTTAAATATTCAGTAGTTTTGGGATTAGTCAGCAAAAATACTTCTCCCGGATGAACATTTCAATTACTATGCAACAGGGTCACTCCTATACATTGGTCCAATGATTAATTATTTCCAAATGAAGCAAAGCAGCAGCTTCAGCAAGTTGCAACAAATAAGCTACAACACCAGGAAATTCAGGAATCTGATGTCCAGAAGTGAAAGAAAAATCTTCAAGCTAATCAGGCAAAGAATGCACCTGAACCCACACCCTTGTCTCTTGCACTCTTCCTGGATACTTTATTTAACAAAACGTAGGCCCTGTTACTTCTGATAATATTCTGTAAGAAGGAGTCAGCTTACGCATCCAACTCCAGCAGAGGACTTATGATCATGACTTCAGAGCTGAGAAAGGTGTATCCATGCTTAATTTTCTTGCAGCAATGTGATCTAAGACAAACTGGCTCTTGCACAGGTTTGTCCTGCTGACCTGCTCTCTAAGTAGTGCGTTGGCTTTCATATACTCCATTCTTAAGTGCTGACATCTCAGCTGTCAGACTAGATTCTTCTGTAGGTCTACTTCTAGTTGTTGTGATAACTCTCCTAATTCTGTACTATCTGGTGGGAAAAATATTCTGTTTCTCATTTAATCTCATGAAATTTTAAAAAGGTGTCATAAGTGCTGGAAGACAGCAAAAAGCAAAAGTCTTATTTGGGACAAGAAAGGTAGGTCATACACCAATCCTAGCAGAGCAAAATCTTTGCTAAATGCTACTTTGAAACTTAATTCGGATGAAAACAGGAGAACAGCAGAAACACTTGTTATGAGAGTTGCACCATGCCAAAATCTGCCTTGCTATCCAGACCTAAAAAATAAACATTGGAGACTGTAGATTACCTGAAATGGGAATGACATAGAGTATGAAACTAAGCCTCATCTGGAGTACCACAGGTTTTGTTTTATTATTTCATGCAGTTCACTGCTATGTATTTCTTTAAAAAATTACTAAGTCCTGCCCCCTCCAAAGAGACACAGATGTCGTATGAATCAATGAAGGTTTTACACATGGGGGAAGCTTCTAGCATCTTCTCACAGAAGCCACCCCTGCAGCGCCCCCCACCCGCTACCAAAACCTTGTACCACATAAACCCAATACAGGCAGGAAATGCTTAACACTGATTTTCACAATAGTTGGTCTGTCTGAAAAAAATACTGAGAATTAGAAAGCCCAAGGACTCAGAAACCATTCACTCTTTGTGGCCTTAGATAAGCTAAACGCCTTCAGTTATACACTTTTCAGCTAGCCTGGGTGTTGTGAAGATACAAAAGGCTATGTAAGTGAAAAGCAGGTCTATAAATATTAAAATATAAGAATTAAAAATCAGTATTTCCTTAGATTATATAACTAAATATAATACTTAAAAAGAAACACTGATATATAATTAAAACTGGATAATTAATGAAATGTATTAATAAAATTAGAGTGGCTGTCAGAAGTTCTCGTTTTTATTTTTTTTATATATATATATATACACACATACATAACATTTATTCAAAAC
>NW_009213593.1:21902-25444 GCF_000690835.1 Fulmarus glacialis
AATAAAATAATTCCAATTTAAAGTCATCTAAAGTTGAAAAGATTTTGAAGGAGTTCAGTTTTCCATCTCAGAAATAAACAGAACTTTAAATTGCTAGCAATAGCATAACATAAACTTTTATAATAGAAGTTATCCAGTTCATAAACTCCTTATTTAAACACCTGCATGAATCTTACAGTTGTTACTTTAGAATTACTGAGCAAAAAGTTCTTCTCAGCATCAATACTACATATTCTAGCTAAATATTTATCAAATACATTAATGTTGCACAAAGTCTCCCCCAGTAAAAACCCGAGAGTATAAGGAGGTGACAGAATCCTCCAAGAACTGGGCTGCTATGTCATGGCTCGCAGATTATTGTAAAGAATATTAAAATAACCTAGCAGATCTCATAATCGGTGGTAAAAGACATTTGATTAGTCTGAATGATGAAGCTACATCCAGAAGAAATACAAGATAGATTCCCCATTGTGATCACTATGTCCTCCTTCTCATTATCAGTTCTGTTACGCAAAACACCAGCACGAAAAAACTTCCACTCCGTGCTGAAAATGGAACTGCAGACACTTCGCTAGCAGGAGGCATCGTGCAGCCACTCTAGCTTTGCTTACCATCTGTCGAGCATCCACTGGTGCCATCGCTGGAACAATAACGCATTTCAATCCTTTGCCTTCCCACCTCTAGTAAATTTGGGTCAGGCAAGCGCGCTTTGCAGGTGTATCGGAAACGTTGTTCATAGTGGCCACCGTTGTCTGAAATATTGACTGGGGTCCAAGGCGTCCAAGGAGTTGTCTTTTTTAACTCCGGACAGGCGTTGGTGTTACAAGGCTGATATTCCTGAAAGAAAATGGTCATAATGAGTATAATCATTAAATATGACTTAAAAAAAAAACCACAAACGCTCAAAACAGACAAAAAGCCAACCAATAAAACAGCCTCTGATATTTTTCCCAGCATTTCTAATAGCAGTGATCATCCATAAACTTTTAATTCCAATTTCAAACTGAAAGTGTTTTTTTCTGCTTCAAGGCAAGCACAGCATCACACTGCTAAAAGCAATAATATACTAGTACAAATTAGATCTATTACATCCATAAAAACAGTAAGCTGAAGACTATAAGTACCATGATAAAGTGCATCCTTTATAAATTAATAGCCCCAAATAAGGTGTAGCTAAATATGTTAAAGCTTTTAATTAAGACGAAATCTGATAAACTGCAAGTACAAGACACAAACCAGCAAATAATTCCTTGGTAAAATCTAATGGCATACGAATAATTGTACATTGCTTACGTATTACAAGGGGACAATGGACAAAAAATGTTTTCTGTTACAGAATCTGGCTCCCTGAGGTGCACGTTACCCATAGCTCCAGCATTGCTAAACCTATCCTCAGAAGCAAATTCCCTGTGGACTGATATGCATCAAAAGGAACAGACCACACCTAAGAAACAAATGCAGAATTGCCAATATTCTCAAGCCACACAACCTATGTCTTCTGATGAGTATCATCAAGATCTGTAGCTCCTGCCCATTCATTTCCCAGAGCACAATACGCTTCATCTGATGCAAGTGCTTTGTAAACTATATGGATGAAATTAAACAACCATTAAATATCAGAATGAATTCACACTGACAAATTATTAAAGACAAGAAGAAATAGGCATCAGTGGGACAATTTTAAAATGATCTCTCTACCTCTGACCTCTTAGAGAGTTACCCAGCGGAGGGTACCTTCTGAAAAGGAGCCTACTAAAGTTTGTGATTCCACTAAATACTAAAAAATATGGACACAACAGAAAAAATGGTTTTATCACATAGTATAACCTCCTCCTTCTATAACCCCTACCCCAGCTGATACCACCATGTTCCAACAACCAATAGATTACCTGTTCCTCTCCTTCCCATGGTGATAATAGCCTTTTTCTCTCATACTTTCCTCAGTCCACACTACCTCTTCCCTCAGATGGTCTAACTCATTCACATATCCAATTAGGCTGAGAGCAATTGCTCTCAACCTATATTTTGGTTTAGAGGCTGTGTTGCTATTTCAGATCTAAAAGAAGCTTCTTTGAAAGCTTTTCTAATTTTTCCATCTATTAAGAGTTGGAAAAAAAATATTCCCCAGAAACCCCTGCCCCACTAACACAGCAAGGCACCGGAGAACCCAGCTCTATGTTGAAGGCTCTCACATTCTGAGGCCAGGTGGAGGTGTGACAAACTTCCTGGTTTCATAGTTTTGTGGTACTTCAGGCAAGAAAGAGCTCTTACCCCAAAGACTTCAGCTGGACTACTGCTCACTCCTCAAGGCTGTGCAAAGTCCCTTCCCACCTTAACACCTGGTGATCACTACAACGGTGACCACATGAGTCATACTCAGGGATCATCTATGAAAGAGGATCCCTTTAGAGCACAGAGAACTGGATCAACCTTCCCGGGATCTGAGTTTCAGCCTTGGCTGGTTTCTGGATCAGAGGACAGCAACGAACAAGCAAACTATCTGGTCCTGTGTACAGCAGGGGAAGTAATTTCTTCATGACTCTCTAGGCAACTGTTTAAATCATGTATAGTTTAGACTGAGGACAGAACACGTACGACTATTCTCCTTGCAGCACATGAACTGTAAAAAGGAAATCATAAAATTAACAGATCCCAGCAACAGCCAGAACCACCCTGCTTGCTATCCCAACTGGCTATTCAGCTCCGATGTGCAGTCCCCTCCCGCAGCTGGATTACAGTGCGTCTTTTAGCAAGAGCACTCTGTCTTTCCCTCTTTTTTTTTTAAAGATGTCTAGCACTGATGAGTCTATCACCTCCCCGCATCAGCTGTTCCACTATTCAGTAATCCTCAAAGCTAACAAATTGCAAGTTAATTCAAGGCTGCATTTTCCCCTTAATTTAATTTTCCAGTCACTGAATTTTGCTGCACCTTTATCAACGATACTGAAAGCGTTCCTTGTCCCATACCTACAAACAAATTTTCCATGCCCAAGTAACCCACACATAATGATAAACTAAGCTGAACTTCTTAAAGCTACATAGGATATAAACCTGATCTCCAGGTCCTGTGCATCCCTGTGTCTTCCTTTTGCCCTATTTCCTTATTTTCCTTAAGACTGGACACCAAAAATTGACTTGGCACTCTAGAAGCAATCTTATCAATACAGCATGCAGAGGCAATCATGACCCTGTTCCACTTGACAGTGTGACTTTAATACATTATTGCATTAGTGCTTTCTCCTTCCACAACATTGCACAAAGAGCTTAAGTAGACCCAATTATCTTTGATAACCTGTCCTTCTCTAAATCACGGCTTCACAACTACTTATAGTTTCCTATCCCACACAAGAGGCTGGTGTTTGGCAATATTAAAACATGTCTTATTAGCTTCTGCAATTATCTAGCATATTATTTACTACCTCAACAATCTCTGTCATGGTCAAGCTTTACTGAAGATGTCTGTGCTGGTTTTGGCTGGGATAGAGTTAATTTTCTTCACAGTAGCTAGTACGGGGCTGTGTTTTGGATTTGTGCTGGAAAGA
>NW_009213593.1:25778-42479 GCF_000690835.1 Fulmarus glacialis
TTTGCTTTGCTTGTGTGCGCATCTTTTGCTTTCCCTATTAAACTGTCTTTATCACAACCCACGAGTTTTCTCACTTTCACCCTTCTGATTCTCTCTCCCAACCCACCGGGGGTGGAGTGAGGGAGAGGCTGTGTGGTGCTTAGTTGCTGGCTGCGGTTAAACCACGACAATGTCTTATATCACTGTCTAGACTGCTGATAAAAATGTTAAGTGCTATTGACCCAAGAATGATTCCAGGCAGACCCTGCTAGACACATCCCAGTCATTTATATCCGTCCATTAACACCACATTTTTCAATTTGTCAGTGAGCCAGCTTTTAATCCATTTAACATTTGCCATATATTTCAGTTTTCCAAATCAAAGTGTTTTCTGTTGCAAAGGCAAATGTCTTGGAAAAATTCAGTGACAGTCTGGGAGAAGTACAGTATCACTTTCAAACATCTTGAAACACAGGCTCTTTTCTCATACCATATAAGCAGAAAAGTAGCTATTACAATGTTAATTTCAATACAGTTACAATGGTCTAAAAGTTTCAGTTCTCATTTGCTGTTGCTTTTTGTATTGGTATTTTTCAATCAAAAATAAAAGCTGCTAGAAAGGCGAAATCTTTCTTTACTGGATGTAGTGTAGACAGGTGAGGGTCATGAAAAGCAGAATGTATGAGATATACAATGAACCCTTTGTCAAATAAAAATAGGCAATAGAGGAAGAAGTTAATTTAGTGGCAATGTATTGAATGCTGCTTTGCTAACACATGTCTGAGATGAACGCATGAGCTCACTCGTTTCTAGGAAGACAGACTACCAGTAATCAGTGTGCTTCAGGATGTGCAGTCCCTTCATACATCCTAACAGAGGGTATACTCCTATGTTGTTACATGAGCCAGGAAAGAAAGATGTTCCTTAAGAGTATCTGTAGAGACTCTTTGTTAGTTTTTCTTGCTTGGTGCATAGCTTCTAAGAAAGTTTGTCTGCTGTTCGTGTCTGCCTGTTCAACCACTGGATAATACCCATGAAAGGCTCAGAATGGCAGGGGAAACAAAAGTACATGTAGATTACCCAGGAAATATTTACAGCAGTAAATAAACTCTCTTTGAGAAAATTCAGAGGAATATCCTAGCAATGGATGACTCCATGAAGTTCTGGCACTAATAATGACCTGGCAGAGCCTGCTGGCTTCTCTCACAGAGAGTGCTGCACTGCTCTACCAACGACCGCGTCTGCCACAGAGGAATTGAAAATCGCATGGTGCTCGATGAAAGCCATTGATGTGATCTGACGCTACAAAACTCCAGTATAAGCAGAACAATGATCTTGCTCTGAATGGTCTCAGATTTGGAAGTAAATAAAGGAGGGGAGAGAAAAGGCGCAATTCAGATCACACATGGGTATATTTAGTCCTGCTAGCATGAAGACGTAGTCTGATTGGAAGGATTTGTCAGGGACTGGGAATATGGAAACTGCTATCTCTGCTTGGATTATCCTCCTCTTCTCACCTTGTCCAACACTTGAACAATTTACTTAAGTGGGATTTCAGGAATCCAAAGCAATTCGACCAGCTAGAGTTACGGATACAATAATAAAGCAACCACGTAGCTGAATAAAAGTCTCAGATGAAACACAGGTCTCATCTCAGCAAAACAGTGGTAAGAAAGAACTAGAAAAGCAGTGAAGCATTCTGCTTCAGTAGGGCTGTTGAGAGGAACCAAGACAGTGGCTGCCAAACTCCACCTCATGTGCTCCACGTGGACTGAAGGAAGAGATGGGGTCGAGCTCTCCTGAGAGGGGTCTCTAGATAACCATAGGGGAAAACTTCAGGGGCTCATACGATGGGTTTAAGTGCATTAGTTCTTAGGGTACACTTGTGGACTCAGAACAATAATTATTTGAGGCCATTTGCACATGCCAAAAATATCATTGCGATAGTTCAAACTTAACCACATTTTCAAAGTTCTCTTTGCAAGTTGTCCTAAAACTTGGGGCCTAATTCACCATATTGTGGCTTTTAGTTTAGAGTGGATTTAGTCAGATGAGATTGTTAAATTCATGCCTGGCTATGCCTGGCAAAGATGCAGTAAGACTTTTAAAGACTAAATTTCAGGGGACAGCTCAACAGTTAGGAGTTTTACACAAAATACACAAGTAAATACGCATATCACAAAGTACATGTCTATGAAATTGATAAATTAAAATAAAAAATTATCACGAAGCATACTGGTGGTAATATGATAAAAGGCATCATAAATTAAAAACATAATTTGGAATGATAGAACATAAACATTGATTATGCTACCAACCAGCTACCTTGCTTCTGTCTTTAAATAATATTTCCTAATATTTGTATATAATGAAAAAATAATATTAATGTCATGTTTTGTACCAAGATTTATTTAGAAATATTTGGTTGTATTATTTTAGAAAAGGACAACTAAAATGTAATTTCCAAAACATCTTATTTCAAACTGGAGGAAACTGTTGCAAAATAACGTAGAACAAAATTCTACTGTTTTCTCATGGAGGACATGGAACAGACTATTTTTTTTGCCTCTGCATAGCCAGTTTAGTCAAATTCCTGAAAATTTTGAGAATCTCTGAGACTTTTACTCCTACTTTAAGTTTTATTTTAATTAACCAAACAGCATGATATTCTGATACTTCCTTAGGAAACTAGACTAAAATCTTATCTACATTTGAACTACTTTTTTTTATAAAAAACGGAACTCAGAGAGTTCTATTCCCATTTATATTATATGTTTATATTATGAAGCGATTTCTCCTAACAAACTCTTACTTCTTTGATGCATATAGTATGTCTACGTTGAATGCCCTTCTTTTGTTCTCATCTGTCTTCTCTTTCTCATCTGCTGCTGTGAGAAACTATCTATCTTCACAAGGCAGCTAAATCAACATTAACAGTCCATTTAAATATTTTCAGCCCAACAGTTATCTTTTATGATTTGCTCTTAATATATTGTATTAGTTCTCAAATATTCTTTTGGAATCACAGAATAGTTCATTGATTAAAAAATTACAAATTTTTGCTCTTTGTTCCATCGCGCTAAACTTCAGTTTGTCTAGCCAAAAATATTTATTTAATTTTTCAGATATGAAGACACCAATAGAAAAGAATGTCTCTGATTCATAAATTGAATGGTGTAGTATGTCACCTGGGACAAGACAGGGCTGTAAGATATAAGAACCTGAGTCTCTCAGCCACCTCCCAAGCTTTGAGTTTGTCACAGCAATATGTAGTTAAAGGAAAGGATAGCTATCACATACAATCAAAACAAAGGCCAAAATGAATGTAACAGTGTTATAAAACTCGAGAGAAAAACAGTTCCCATTTATAGGGGACCTTGTTTACACATCAAAACATAAGTTTCCTGAAGGACTAATATATCCTCTCCCTCTCCAAGAACCAAAAGATAGATAACATTTATCTTGCAGTGGTTGAAAAACACATTCAGGAAACTCACTAACTTAACTTGAAAAAACAAATGGTTCATTTATTTTCATTACAGAAATGTAATGGAAGTCTTATCCATTTCGAAAAGCATTTTTAAACTAAAACAAACAAAAGACAAGTAAGTCCCTGATCATGTTTCTATTTATTTCCACAGTTTAAAAATGCCAGGTTCTTCAACCAACCGAACATACCATTAGATATACCTTCCTTTATTGTCATTTTTCTATTACAATACTATTTCAAAAGCATGACCTGAAAGAACACCCAAACCCCACTAAATCCATCATTAAGCAAAACATCTTCTACACTAAATTTTGCAGCTATACTTAAAAAACAAACCCCAAAAATATTTCTAAGATCCCCATTGTATTTTAATCATGCAAAGACACATCTATGTCCTAGTTTATAGGCAGTATTTTAGCTTCAATTGACATCAATGGGAGTAGTTCTACTGATTCCAGTGGAACCAGGACTTCAGGGACTGTTTCTGAGCGCAGATGCAATCCTGTAGCGCTGTAAAGTAAGGGCAGGTATGTTGTGTTCATAACAGGTTTTTAAAAATATTTTCATAGAGATAGAGGGTGGAGAATCATTTTACACTACTCAAAAGGAACAGGTTTCTTCTGAAGTGAACGGATTTCTTTTTTGGCTGCAAATCCTGACTGAGCACAACCTTTTATTTCAATTTTATGTATTTTAAACAAAAGAATTGGAAAAACTTCCATTGATGTAAAGGGGAACTTAAAAGGAATTAAAGGCTGGTTTTGGAACCATTTTCCCTGGAGGACTTCAGGGCCTGATGGGCAGGTCATCAGACTGGGACAGTTTGGTACTCAAATCCTTCCTATATTCAACATCATTCATTTTATTTAGATAAGAAAAGCTCCTACTTTCATCATCTCTTCATAAAACCATCAAATTTTGGAGTGAAGAAAGCCACCATTTTCCTCTTACTTTTTCTCTACCAGCCATTTGTGTAACTCTGTGCTACAGTTTATGTCAAGCTAGTCAAACTTTTGTGAAGGAAATTTGTACAAAAAATTTAAATCACTTAATTGGGAGTAGCTTAACTGAGTATCTGAAAGGCACAGGGTTAGTAGGAGCACATCAGCAAGTAGAATGCCCTGGTTGCATCGAGGAAGTGCAGTTTTTATTCTTAAGTACTGCTTCTCAGATGCTCACATTCACATTGGCACCTGAGAACCATTTAGAGTGATAAACATTTATTTCATATGCATGACAATCCCTAATAGTGTAATAGTTCATCTTAAAGCATGATATTTGGAATTAACTCATATTCAGAATGAAAATAGAAATGTCTAAGGAAGAAAAAGCTTCTTTATTCTGACAGAGATTTAAAAAAAATACAGAAAGAGGCATAGTAGTTAATTTGTTTTTTTCCAAACCTAATCCATTTTATGGAACTGCGTTACAATTAACCACCATACTCAAATGCACCTAGCAAATTAAATTGTTATGTGATACAGAACAGGACAAACTTGCCAGGATTTGCAAATTTTTTTTTTTAAATATCTGAATACATCAAGAACTTAAGCGTATTTTTGCACACTGCTCATAGAGAAATGAAAAGTAGTAAAACCACAGTAAATCCACAGCAGCAAGTCTGCCTGCTGATAGCTCAATTTGTACCAATCCTCCAAGCATTCCTGGTGTGATCCCAGTGCTACTACAGAGGAGCTCACTTCTGTACCCCATATACCGAGCAGCCTGCTAACACAGCGCCCTTACTCGAATCTCCACACCCATTTAACGCTTGCACAGTCAAACTATGAACTCCCTGGAGGAGAAACCGTTTTGGACTGCTTCTTTGCAGGCTGTTGTATAACGGCATCCTGGTCCATCATTAAAGCTTTCAGGTAGCAGGACAACAACAGTAATGCTATACCTATAATGCTTTGGAGGCTTCCTGTTACGCTAGGCAGCAGATTTCCAATCCGACGGTTTTAAACCCCTTAGCGAGCTGCAAGTCAAGACCAGGGGACTGCAGCCATGCCGTCCTTCCCAGACTCCTAAGGCAGGAATGGGTCCCAAGCTATAGTGACTATGGGAACTCGAACTCTAAAATGGCAAACCCCGCCCCATTCTCAGTGCTTGTATATTCCTGATATCGGAGAACATCTCAAAACCAGTCAAAGAACTGACTAGTGGAATTTATGGTCAGTTTTCAAACTAAGAATGAAGTACACTGAAAATGTATGTGTTTCAGTGAAATGGATCTGAATTTTGGTTACAGATGTCTCTTCTGGCAGTTGCCTGCTTGTTCAATAACTATTCCGAATTCAGTGTCCTGAATAGGCTGAAACTGGAGACAGCATGTTTGTTTTTACTGGACACTCACCTCACTTTCAGGGATGTGTTTCAAGTCCACAAGGGGAATTAATATTCAGTCTTGTCACCCAGTTCCTTTTTGAATGTGAATTTACTTTGAATTCTAGACTTCTCTTACTAAGTTAACCCCAGATTTTCTTTTGGTGAATAATACCTTCTACATTTTGCCCACAATGACATAAGCCTCCTGTAAATTACCCTCTTCCTTTCACTCTTGGGGTACTGAAGATATTGAATGCATTGTTAACAGTTAGGAAACAAGCAATGCCTCTAAAAATGCATAGCCTAAACAGAAAATTCTTCCTCTCATTTGTCCTTCCCTTTTACTCTACACATGGCCTATAAAACATCCCACAAAAGGGACAAGCTGTGCAATGTGCTCTGAAGGATCCCATATTCAGCTACATGCAAGAACACAGCAAACGGGTTTCCCCCAACTTAGGGGGTTTTTTAGGTAACAAATTTTACTTTCATGATTTTTACCGCATTCATGCAATTATGTGCTTTTCAGAATTAGTGGTCTACACAAATGCAAAGTGTCACACTTAAGCATTTTTGTCAGTCTTGTAATTGTTAGGGACTTGACACTAATTAGGAGTCAAAGATACTTAACTGCCAGTCCTAGAAATTGATAAATAATAGTCCAGGTCCTCAAAACCATTATATCGGCTTAAAAGAACCCTGGACAGCGGAAGGGAGTCCATCTAGTAAAGGAAGCTGATTAAGTTGTTTATGCACCATGTTATGAAGAGTGTGTCCCATTCTTCTACCAAAAATTATTGTTTTGCAGGTAAGTTACTGTTCAGGAGATTGGTGTCCAGGACTTATTTGCTCCAGTTCATAGTCAGAACTCTCACTGCAAATCCCCCCCTTATCTATGGTTTTGTATGCCATATTGCAATCTGGCACAGCACAAACATGCTTCCTGTTCTAGCAGCTCTACTGCAGGGTAGGAACCTCCAGAAGGGGGGAATGAGAAGCTGGGGACATCACCACTTGAACCTGCTAAAATATGGTAAGCCCAGAGGTGTCTGTCAAAGGACTAAGGGTTCAGTTATTTTTGCCCTGAGTGTTGTCATTTAGACTGCTGCAAAGCCTGCACAAATGATGCATAAGATATTACTGAGCTGATAAAAACAGAACACACAGGACCATAAATAATCAAGGCCATAAGGCTGAACGCATTGTCCACCTATAAATGACTGCATGGATTTACCAAAATAGACTCAAAAATTATTTCAGTTAAGCAGGTGCTACATTGCCACATAGTGAAGGCCTGAACTGCAGTAGGAAAGACATGATCTCCAAATCTGAGCAACAACATGACAAGTAGATGGTGAAATATAAACATCATTAAAGGTAAATGATGTGTTACTTGTACATGAATCAAAATTCATCTTTTCAGCACTTAAATCAGCATTCAAAATTAGTGTGTAAACATCAGCATTGAAATCTATATTTATACATTTAATTATAAAGAAAGGAAATTCAACTTTACCTTTAAAATTAAGAATATACTAGTTGCCATTTGAAAAGACCAGGGAAAGAAATGTAGCTTCCCATGAGCTGCGATTTTGCTTACCTGATTACTCAGTACTTCAGAAGTGGGGAAAAGGGGGTTGTTCAAAGTTCCGTTTTTGGCGGTATGATCAGCTGATTGGAAACAGGTGAGTTGCTGCAGCTTAGTGAGTTACCACTCAGCTGGGCCATGCTAATGATCTGTGCATGTGGCTTTATTCATTACAAATGCGAATGCAAGTGCAAAAGAAGGCGGATTAAGTCAGACAGATAAGGGGTGATTTACCTTGCTGTAATAACTCAATTGTTTGCAATTAGCTTCACATACTCTTACTGAGAAGCTTAAAATTTTTCATGTAGGCCCTATAATTCCTGACAAAAATCTTTTAAATTGCTGAAATAGTTATTATTAACTTAAAATGTATTTTTTTAAATTACTGGAAATCACAGCTATCCAAGTATTTATTAACTGAGAGTAAGAATGTTAGAAGATAATCCCATAGTTAAAAAGGCATGAAAAGGCTGTCAACTCATCAGTTTTAGAGACTGCTGCTTTGTAATGACTGTAAATCTGTTATCACACACAAATTACCTTCATTTCTATTCTTCAGCGAACGTTTTCCTTCATGTAGGCTTCTAGAAAGACAATGAGAACTCTATTCTTGTTGTAAAAGGAGACCCGCAACAACAAATTTTTAAACACCAAAAATGGAAGCAAATCTGGGACTTCAGTTTTCACAAGCAACACTAGAGTTACTTGGCTACTTTGTGACCTGGAAAGAATTTGATACTTAGATTCCTGATTCTTAGATTCACCCATTGCTAGCTGTAATGATTGTCAACGTGCCTTCTCCTGAAGGTAGCAATGGGAGAAATCTGCAAACAAGTTTCAGTTGGGTTTGTCTGCCACCATGTATCACTAACTCCACAGGCTGCGAAAACAATGTGTAATTGCAAAACAAGAGGAGGTGCAGGAAGTAACAGCTGTACAACCCCCTGTAATCATGGGGTTGAGGATAAGGAACCAGGGTGGTACTCCCACAGAGAGAAATGGCTCATTTCTTTCACAAGGCAGTTTCAAATTAAGCACAGTGGTAAAGTAGTTCTGGAAATGTACATACTGAGGACGCACTTACTTCCATAATATTTTGACCTGGAAAATCAACTGTGTGAAAAGCCAGCCAACAAGTAATGCAGGAAAATAAAGCAGTTATTACTATTTTATATCCAGCCATAGAGCACACTTTCAGATTCTTATTCGTTTATCCATAGTCATTTATTATACCGTCAGTGCAGCCTTATATTAAAATTAATCCTTTTATCAGCCTATAGATCATCATTAATCTTATTTTCTACAATTACACAATCTTTTAAGTTCAGCTGAACTTTCACATTTTAAGCTCAAAATCTGAGGGCAAAAATGCAACCACTAATCAGCGGCACATGAAAACAGATCTGAGAGAATGAAATTATTAACTGCTTGTGAAGTCATTTAGACAACAAGCACTCAATTGCAGCTTGTCTTGGTTTTTTTTCCCCCCTTTAAATTATAAAGAGCTATAAACTGTGTTTTGTACAGAAATGGAAGCAAAATTTGAGAAAGCTAATGTTGGAAAGAGCTGAAGTCTGGTTTTGCTCTGAAAATCTGATTATTTTAATATTCTTGCTGTATTTTTCATTCCAAAGAATGACTTAAATAATATACAAATCACTGGGGAAAAAAATCCTATAATGTCACCACTCCTGAGATAACACTGTAAATGTTAGAGCAGCTGCTAAATGACAAATGAGTAAGTGATGGAAGTGGTACAAACTGAATAGATGAGGACCCATGAACTTTAATTCAGAGTCCAAACCCGAGAGCTGCAGAGAAAAGCAGAACTGCTTGTTGAAATGCATTAAGCTGTGCAAGTATTAAAATCCATTGAAAATAGATTTAGCCAGACAAAGGAGACACATTCAAAGATTTTGATCATCTGCACCTTCTGATGAGGTAGCAGAAAGGGTCTGCTCTGCACTTCTGAAAATGAAGCCACTGAGTAGGGGATCTGAGTATGGATTTGGAAGCCTAATGAAGATGGCAAAATACCAGAGACCTCTCGAGCACCAGATGGATTGCCGTTGTCTCCAAAAATTCCAAATATTAGGAAGCTCCAATTATCTACTAGGAGGGAAGTCAAGAATGGTAAGTTAATGTGGATATGAACATCCACATCTTCCTAGCTCAAAGGCCACACTAGTCTTCTGTAAATGAGTAAAGAGGAAGACCAAACACAACCCCCATCCCCCAAATTCCTTTCAAGCAAAATTTTTCTCTTTCTAGATGTCGAGAGAGTGGACAACACCTGTGGAAAATGGGTATAGCAGGTAGGTTAAAAAAATAATTATGCTATAAACCTCTTTTTCAGGCCTTGACCCAGGCACACTGAAGCAAACAGTAGTAAAACTGAACTGAAAATGCACTTAAGCACAATTTAATACTTTATCACACCACAGACATCTGCCTTTCCCCAGGCCAGAAGTTACAGCAGAGCTGACGGACGTGAACATGCGCCCACACCTCAGTCACTCCTGCTACAGTCGAATGTATAAACAAAAAAACATCTTCAGTTATAGCTTGTAACCAATTGGAGGAGGAAGCACAGCAACCGAGATGCCGACACGTTTGCTTCTGCCAACTCCACTGTGGGGAAATATGACCTCTAGCAAAGGGGGACACCTGAGCTGGTTAAATCGCCATAGCAAGTGTCAGTGTAACTCATCGTCAGAGCCCCTGGCTGTGTAGGCAAAAAACCCACAAAAAATAAAAAGATAATCCAAAAGATAGCACAAAATTTTACAGGTTGCCTGGTTGAAAAGCAGAAACAGAAACAGATATATGAAAAATACGCCTCTAATTGTGATAATAAATGTAAATTCAGATTACCTACAAACTTTCACAGGTTTGTGCTTAACATGTTCAGTAAGTGAAACTGCACAGGCAAATATAAATATACGATTGTCTTTAATTTTCTTATGAGTGGATATCAACTTCTCAAAGCTTGTACCCTTAATATAGGATTCAATCGCCCAAATGCAGGGCTCTGATGCCATTTTAAATGCTGTGGGTTATCTCACCTAGCTTCCAAACAGCTCTAAAAGCACGTGGGTCTCTCACACGGCCTCTAACGTATCTTCCACTTCCACCCAGATGTTCCAGATCCCCTGTGGCTTCTCACAAAGCAACACGTGTCTCTGTTTAGGCAAATCTGCATCCTGCCCTTGCATCCACCAATGGAGCCTGGCATTTTTCAGAATCATGTCAGAACTGAACCTCCTGTTGATTTAAATAGCTGTTTCACATTTTCCATTTAATTTGCGGCAATCTAAAAAAATCTGTATAAATCAATTTCTCTCACACAACACTCTTCATTTTTAGCTTTTTTAATATTGTTGGGTTTATATAAAGTTTATTTACAAAGGGTTTAATTTGTCTATGTTGTATTTTTGGAACTCTGTGGTTGCGAATAAAACACTTTTTTTTTTGATCTCCAGCCAATTTCTGGTAAGACAGATGTTTCTGGGGAAAAAAAAAAAGTACTAATTGGATGCTGGCTTCATATTATGCTCTATTTCCAGTATGAGGAAGAAAAAGGCAAGAATAGCGGCGTGCTTCCTTTGCATCTCCTCAAATATGAGCTGTTCTGTAGCTGGCGTGACCCTGGCATAAATCAGATCAGGTTTTAATTGACAATAGCCTGTGTGTTTCAGCTCAGAAATGCTGAAGCCTATGCTCTGCTGCTCTGGGGAAATTCCTTACGAGAGGATTAAAGCCCTTTTATTTTACACCTTGTTTGAAATCTCAGCAAAAAAGCTAAGCACTATATAGGGGAAAGGTAGCACTGCTAAAGACATTCAAGCCAGAAGGTTAATGAAGAAAACAAAAGGAGAAAGTGGTTATAGACTGTACAAAAATAGGAAAGAAAATACTGTGGTAATGAAAATAAACAGACCAGGAACAGAGTATGGCTCCCTGGCAAAATTAAATCAAAGCACATTTCAAATGGAGCATTTTATGAGTTTCAACAAGTTGAATGTGTAACAACAATATCTTTTCTTAACACAATACTCATGAGAGCTCTTAAGGAAGAACTTTACTACCTAATGCACACACAGGATCTCCTTAGCTTCTCTTTATACTCAGCTACACTCATCTCACTCTTGTCCCAAATCAAATTTCCACACGCCAGCTTTGCCCCACTTCTTATCATAAAATTCACATAATCTCATTTATGAGAGGAAGAAAAAAAGGAGATGAGCAACGATTGATTTACACTGTAGTGATCAAATTGCACAGAAAAAAAAAGTCAGTGAATATGTCATCTACCAAAATTATTCTTTTCAACAAACCAGAAAAGGGACATAAATAGCTACAAGTTATGAGAGTTGAGTTACATGCCAGAGATTGGAAAATTTAACAGTGGTCCGTGCCTTCAGGATGCTGAAGCTGCAGACTGCCACTGGGTAGTAGGGTTGTGTTTGCTTACCAAAGCAATATGAAAACCCACATTGAATTATTGGAAAAGCAAGGGCTGGGTAACACATGATGTTGTATTTCAGACATTCCTAGCAACGTGGAGAGGACTTACTGCCAGTAACTGTGTAAATATGGCTGGAATACACAAGTCAAGCTCACAGGACGGAATTTTAGCTCAAGGTCAGGATGGGTGCCCTGAACTTCCACTGTGGGCTTTGTAACACAGGCTTCGTTTTGACAGCTCAGTAAGCATACCATCAGCTCTTTGGCATTTTCAGGCCAATGACATTAGTAACTGGAAAATAAAAGTGTTAGCTATAGACTGCAAATTGCTTTTTATAGAAAAATAACAAGAAGTACTCTGTATTCACACTGTGCTTTTAAATTCGAAACATCTGACCATTTATAAAGAGTTCTGGCTTATCAAACAAAACTCTGAAGACAAGCTTGCTGAGCACTACACTATTGGAGCTGGCTGATTTAAGAGTCTGTCCTGCAGGATGATTAGGAAGTTACGGAAGCTCACAGAAGGAGTTCTATTTGGGGAAGGCAAGGCAGGGATGCAAAGGCAGCTCAAAGTTGCACATATGGAAAGGGAAAACTATAGCAAAAGATTTTTGTGTTGGTTTTTTTTCCCCCCTTGGACAAGCCGGTAAGACATCCTTTTGTCTTTCCATTGAACTAAGATACTCAGAGAAACTTGTCACCAAAACACGGAACTTCTGAGGAAAAGAAGTCTGTCTTCTAGACGCCCAGAGACAAGGCAACACCAGTAAGAGCAGTAAAGGTAGAAAATGGTCCAGAGTGGGCAGGACAGGCAGTCTGCTTTGGTTTTAATTTTTCCTTAAGAATCTTAAGAAAAGAATTGTAAAGTGGGGAAAAAAACAGAAAAAAAAATAAAAGCAATAAAGATAATAAATAGAAGATAATGACACTAAGTGAGTTCGCATACCCATAGACAGATGTTAATGTGACTACACAAAATAAAAGCAGCAATAGCTAAAGAAATTTCACTGATAAGAAAATGCAGGTGTTTGGCAAGAAACATTTGGGGATGAAAGTGTGAGGATGCAAGCAGTCGACAGGATCCCAAGGGAGAGGGAAGAATGAAGATGACAGAATGTAATTTTCAATAATCTTTGCTTTGCAGGATAAAATTCTCACAAAGCCTTAAAGGGAAGGTTCAAATCTTTTTTTTTTTAATGCCAATTCACCTATTCATATTGTTGCAGTTTTAAAAAAGCACAAGAAATGGTATACCTTTTATCTTTTAGTTCCGTAATTCAAAAATATGTACAATGTGGGATTTAGTTTTGGTCACAGTCTCTAGCACATCTTAAGACAGTGGCTTCTCAGCAAGGTGTAGGTGTTTTAGTAAATATTTTAGTAGCAGTGATGAGGTATAGAAGATGAGGCCCACATGCTCTGCAGTTAATTCTTGGTTTACAAAAGCAATCACTCTGCAGGCACCGAGTGATATACAAACTCTCTGTGATAATGGAACCCAATACTATATGAAACCTAAGAGATTCAACCCAGGTATTTGTGTGCCAGTAGAGAGGCATGAGAGAGATGCGTAAAAGGATTTCAAGAAAGAGGAACAATACATCTATGTTTACTAAGATTTGTTTAAAGTGTACAAAATCATGCATCATCACCCTGCTTTCTTACTCTTAAGATCAAGTATTGCTTAGATGAATTGTTTCGATACATGCTATTTTGGAACAGAACCTTTTTTTCATTTTGCGTTTTTTTTTTTTACTTTTCATACAAGCAAAAGAATATTTTTGTAACTGTTTTGCCACCTAAGATTGCATTGCTGTCTCTTCATGTTTGGACAGATCTGTGAGAACTCACAACTTTGAAGCTATTGTTCCTTGAACTGTAGCTGATGTAGCCAAAACATTTCTAAAATTATGGAAGTGCTTTTTAAAACCCCATGACAAAGGAAAAAAGTTAATGTGATCACCCTGTGGGATGACAAAGAAAGTCTCTGATTTTACAAAATGGAAAATTCACTACCAGTTTCCTCTGGAAGAATATGTGGTGGATGCATGAGGGTAATTCTTTGGTTTTTAAATAAGGACTCTGGAAAGAATCAGTCCAAGGTGGCATGGCTTCATCCTTGCCCAGAGGCGAACAGACATTTCATTTTATACTTGGGAATGTTCCAAAGAGCTAACACTTGAACACAGGATCTATAATCATATGGCTGCTCACATGTCTCAAAGACACACAACGTCACAGAAAATGCAAATTACTTTTTATAAGATTCAGTGACATTAAACCTCAAAAAAATTTAAATCATTCAGTATTTCAAGTCAAATGAGAATAACATCCTCAAATACTTCACATCCCCATCATTCCCTCCATCAGTTTAGCCTCAGAGAACAATTCTTAATACAGGAGGAAGCTGAGATACAGGAACCACATCTCGTACTATAATAGTACTAGATGTGATTATTACTCACATCCTAAAGTTGTGTTTTATCTGAAAAAGCCCCTTGCTTCCTTTCTTCTACTGATAGCAGGAAGGACAAGTGGGTGCAGAGACAGTATGCATTTCTAACAAAACACAGCAATTCCTTGCTAGGGGGTCACATGGATTTACATGAATGCCAAATTCAGGTTTCTTTGAGACTCTTTTAATGAGGTCCCATGTGCCCCTTTTATTAACTGAAGATTATTAATTTAAAAAAAAAAAAAATAAGTTTAGGCACAGGAGTTTAAGAACAGCAATAAGAAGGAGAGCTGTGTGGTTTATATCTACTTTAATTGAGTGACAAACAGATCTGGCTCGGAGGGGCTTTTCATCAGAACACCAACATGTAATGTTTAAGATTATGTAGTTTCATCAATACAGTGTACCATCTTATTTCTGGCAAAGGGAGAGCAAATGGGGGTCTGCCTGGCATCACAGACGATGAGAGATAAATATACAGCAGTTGCATTCAATCAAGGGAGTTACCTACTTATCAGCAGTTAAATAAGAATGGCCAGCATTCCCTTACCGGGACCAAAAAACCAGACGTATCTTTATTTGCCCATTGGGTAAGACTACTAGCCAGCATTAAGAATGAGAAGCTTATGACATAAGTAATCTATTCCAGTGGATGTGGAGTCTACCGCATAAATTCCAGAAACAGAGAACTTATTTCAAATCAAGGTCGCTACCACAATCCCCAGCTGAAATGGGATTTCTGAAACGTTGATGTGAATACTAAGAGATTCAAATATTGAAAATCCAACGTGTTTTGTTTTCTTTTCATGGGTATGGCAAGTACCATTAAACCTTTTGAGGAGCCATTCTTGCATTCCAATACAGATGGCCCATCTGAAATCCAGTCATAACTAAACCACTAACATGCTTCCTAGCTTTGCAGCTCAGTAAATAGGGAGTAACTGCTGTTTGTAGCAGGCCACAGGTTTTGCATGAAGCTACCAAGACAGGCTTCGGGACTGGCTTTGCCTGTGCTTGTCCTGGTCTGCCTGAAGATTAGTCTGCCTGAAGATTTGTTTTTGCGTGCAATAGCAATTATCTAATTACTAGATCTCTATTACCTACTTTGTTTTAACTTTTCATTAGCTCTGTATAATTGTGTGATGTAGTATCTATAGCAACATATATTTTGTAACTAATGGGTATTTGCAACATGTAGTTACTGTGGGTAGAATGGCCTATTAGACCCCCTTAATAAAACACAGCACAGAAGAGTATCAGAAGCTTTGAAAGAACCGGCAGAGAACAATACCTGCAGCCCAGAGGCTATAAAAAACTCACTGATGGCCAATTACTGGTCATCAAAAGAATGCAACCTCAGGAGCAAGGTAAGTCAAGTAATTCTTGACAAGCCTTAGGGGTAGTAAAGAGAACAAAGAACAAGCATCCAACATATGTAAAAGACACACTACACAGTAAATTCAGATGCAATATGGACCTGCAGACCAATGAATAATAAGCAAGGTGTAGAGCCTGTTAGCAAACACAAAAATGATACCAACCACATCCTGAAGTGAGAAGGAAGAAACCATCAACAACAATGTCATACTTCTGGCAAAAGACTTAGGATACTGACCAATTGCTGTAAACCCACCCCCAGACTGAAACCATCAACCTTAACACATAGAGGGGCAGTGGGAAGGCAAGCCTAACACCAGAGAAAGGGGGAGACTAAAAAGTTTGTGTATTTATGTTACACGTAATTTAAACTATTTGATAAGGCTGTTATGACTGTTACAACCATTAAGACTGTAATTAAACTAAGAATAAATTCTTGGCTTTGCATGAATGGTGTATTCTTTTTTATAGAATCACAGAATAGTTTGGGTTGGAAGGGACCTTTAAAGGTCATCTAGTCCGATCCCCCTGCACTGAGCAGGGACATCTTCAACTAGATCAGGTTGCTCAGAGCCCCGTCCAACCTGACCTTGAGTGTTTCCAGGGATGGGGCATCTACCACCTCTCTTGGCAAAGTGTTCCAGTGTTTCACCACCCTCAGCGTAAAAAATTTCTTCCTTATATGTAGTCTAAATCTACCCTCTTTTAGTTTAAAACCATCCCCCCCTTGTCCTGTCGCAACAGGCCCTGCTAAAAAAGTCTGTCCCCATCTTTCTTATAAGCCCTCTTTAAGTACTGAAAGGCCGCAATAAGGTCTCCCCGGAGCCTTCTCTTCTCCAGGCTGAACAACCCCAACTCTCTCAGCCTTTCTTTATAGCAGAGGACTTCTATCCCCCTGATCATTTTTGTGGCCCTCCTCTGGACCCGCTCCTACAGGTCCATGTCTTTCTTGTGCTGAGGGCTCCAGAGCTAGATGCAGTACTACTCACCAGAGCGGAGTAGATGAGCAGAATC
>NW_009213594.1:0-5818 GCF_000690835.1 Fulmarus glacialis
CCAACTGGATTTAACTCCGTTCACCTGGAGCTTCTAATGTTGCATTTAGCAGGACTAGAACTTTTAAGAAGCCTGCTCTGAGGTTGTTCCTGCTAAATTCTGTACTTGCAAATAATAGAGAATTTATATTCAGTACTGTCTCTGTATCTATTATATTAGTCAGGGTATTGGTACAAAATACCTGCCAGTTGCCTGTTTGTAACATGACATTTTCAAATGTTTATTGTGCCTGTAACAGTGATTGTGAAGATGTTGGATGCATTTCCCAGAAGTGGACAGATTTATCTCCAGGAAGAAAGGAAAAATATGAAGATAGCTTTGCAGCATGTTCCTTAGCAGATGTTGCTGTGTGATAGACATTGGTCCACAGGGAAAGCCACAGAAATTTGTTTGTGAGCTTGAACAGTGCTTTATGAGAGACAAGAAATGTTCCTACTGAGCAATAGATACAATCCAAACTTCATAGTCTTTGTGGGAAACTGGTTTTCACAGATAAATATATAAATACCAAGAAATAAAAGGTGTTACTGATGCCTAAACTTGAGAATATACTGTTCCAGAAATCAAAAATCAACAGAGAGAGCCTTGGTTACATCACTGCTAAGCGTACATTCTCTGGAAGGAGCTGGCTGTTCTAATGGTTACATCTGGCATCTGGTTTAAAGCCTTTTATACTTTTTGAATTAGCTGGTTCTTAAAATACACAGGCACAACACAAATGTTATACCGATGACTTCGAAGAGTGAAGCTGATGAGCCACTTGAAGTACACAGCTCTGATAATATTTGGTAAAGTATCCTAACTGGGGATCTTGAGGTAGAGATAATAAAACATTTTAGAGAAAGAGGTGAAAGAGCAAGAAAGGATTTAGGTTATTTTAGCTAGGTTTTCAAATAGGCAATTTTTGTCTGTTCATCTGAGCTACAACATACCTCAGAACTCCCAATTAATTTTGAAAGCAATGCTCTCAATGAAACTTCACAAAACAAGTACGTTAAACTTGTTCTAATATCTGTTGCACTATGATTTTGTATCACTAGTTCTTTGATATCCATAATCTGCCACAGCAGTCACAATCAATTTCTTTGAGATAATATTTCTGAAATTTAATAGTGAAAGCACCAGGAATTCCCGCGGCCTTTTGCTGAGAGCTCTCTTGTAGAAAATACCAACATTTAACACAGAACTTCTTGTGGAAGTAGCTTGAAGGAAGGAGAGTCTTAGTTGTCTTAAAAGCATTGGGTTTTATTTTTCTATACTCAGAAGACACAAAATTAACTGTGCACTTGTAGATATGTAAGCTGAAAAAATTGCAAAGATACACGTGTATAAATGTAAATATTCAAAGTGGTAAGTTTGAGGCTGAAGATTAATGTTTTGTTACAGTTCTTTAAATCTAGAGTGAAAACTAAAATGAAAATTGGCTCTTCAGTAATGAATTATATTCTATTTAATGGGTTGGTTTTCTACAGCACTTAATACTCTCTTCATTTTTTTCCCTTTATTATTGCTGTAAAATGTCTATTGCTATGAACATCACCTACAGCTAATAGGTGTGGCTCCTTCCAGTTTTGATTGCTGAGCACAGGTCTCACTTGATGCCTTGAGTTTTGACATCTGATTTAGCCCTAGGATCTTGATTTTGGTAGCTCCTTATCTCTAATCCACCTGGGACCATTCTAGCCAGTTCCACCTCTCTGAAGACAGCTCATACTGCTTTCTTTCTACTAATGTAGCATGATAAGTAAACCACTGAGACCGTTACATTGGAACATAGTCCTGCAATTTTGTATCCCCAGTACTCAAAAATCTGTTTTACAGAAAAAAAATCTTCACAACAGAAGAACAACAGCTTCTACTTGTTATTTTCATTCTGCTTGGATGTGTTCAATTCCCTGATTTAGTGATTTTAGAGTTCTGTTTACTTTGCACTAGAGGAGCAATTCTACTGCTCAGACACTTAATGCTATTAATTAGCAATAATGCATATAACTATGAACATTAGAGCCAGATAAATGCCTCCTACCATTTTAATTATCTTAAAAGAGACACAAAAGAAAGACAGACCTATTTATTTAACAGCTGAAAGAGAAAACATTTTTCTGTTGGTCATACATAACCTTTGTATCTTTGCTAACAATACCAAATTACGTAGTTAAAAGAGGCTGTCAAAACTAAATGCATGTACTGAGAATTTTTATACTAAAAAAGCAATGAAATACTTTTATTTATTGTGTTTTAGTTCATTAGCCACAAAGATTTTTCTCTTAATATGAAGCAAGTTCAATTATTCTTAAGTAGCTTGTTTCCATTAGAATAAAAGTAGGAAGATCTAGATTGCTCTTTTCTTCAGCAAGTCTCTCATAGCTGGACAGAATATAGCCTGTTTATCTCATTATTAAACCCCAATTGCCCAGGCTTTAACAATGGACTTTCACTATGGGTTTGTTAAATTCCACAATATATTACCTGTCATAGTAAAACTCAATACCAATTTAACGAGGGATTTTGCTTAAAATAACTCTTTGATTCTGGATGGAGTATGAGCTATATATATATTATAGGTGTTATTTTAACTATTGCTTGTTAACATAAACAGTATCTTAACTGCCTTTTGAATTTTTTCAGTCTTTATTTGTGCCAAAACCTGGCTTGTGTTCCACTGCTTAAGGGTGGGACATGCTCGGGGGAAGAAGGGGATTGAAAGGTGGAGAAGATTTGAGACACATACAGCCCTGAACACATATCTACCCATATCTGAACAGAGCGAGTGGAATTATGAGTAAGCTGGTTGCTGTCTGTCTTTGAGGCACTGTCATGTTATTGGTGTTTGAGACACAAGTTCACCATTTGAGAAGGCATCAAAACCATGTCTTGGGAAGAGAACAGTTTGTTGGGAGACTGAACTTGGACAGCTCTTGTACGCTGTGGAGATACCACTCAACATGTGCTACCTCTAGGACCTGAGTAAATTTAGGTCATGCTCAGTAAGAGTTTGATTCTCTGATACGATAAACCTGATGGTAGTCACACTTGTACCACCCAGGCATGGCATCACATATTTGAGATGGAAATTTAGCAAAGAATGAGCGTGCTCCTCAGCCTGAAGGCCCTAGTGTAGTTGTATTGTTTACTGCTCAACAACTAAACTGTTTAACCAACAGAAAATTAATGAAAACTGACTACAAGTTATTGCTCTGTCTGGGTTACATCTAATGGCTATGAACATGCACAGAAAAAAAAAAATCAGTAAATAAAATGGCACACTCACCATCACTTGACCCTTCTTACTGGGAAAAGTTGCACCTATTAAGGCTGTTTTTCAAACCAGGATTCTTCTCAAAAGTCAAAACCAGTATTTGCATATCCTTTGAAATTGAAATAATTTCTCTTTCAGCAAGTAGCGGAGCAGGTAGGGGAGGGAGGAATGGCTGGCAGGACAAGGGCGGGTGTGATGTATAGCTAGCAGAGCACAACCAGACCAATAGCCCTGGGATACCCAGCAGGAAGGATTACTCAGCAGAGACAAGTATGGCTTCTGCCAGCAGAGAGTGGAGCAAGGACCCCATCTCTGGAACAACTCATGGAGCACAGAATGGCCTGAGAGTCCATCCCTAGCAGTGGCTAAAAAAGCGAGTGAGAGGAGCGAGGCAAGACATGGCCAAGAAAGCCAGGCTGGAGTGCCTGACAGAGCACAAGATGGCATGAAACCAGTGCTGGAAGAGCTACCTCTGTGAGGGGCAGGCAGCCAGCTGAACAAGGAGCTATGCAGAACAGTTCCCCCCACCTTATCCCTTCAATTGCTGCCCGGCCTTGCTTCCCTGCAATACTTAACAGTTATAACTACAGAAACCAGCTGACCTAGCAGTTGCTTTCCCAGAGGAAGAGGAGCATAAATTGTTGTAGTTACCTTTCAGGTATTACAAGTCTGCTTATCTACCTTGTTAAGAGTGTTCTCCCCACAATAAAAACAAGAACATACTTCTGTTATTCTGCATAGTAAAGATCGTTATGGCTGGTAGGCAGGCACAATAAATAATTTTTTAACATAGGATTTCACTGTAATGTTTTAGGTGTTCACACTGAAGCTCTGCCTGCAAACTATGGGTCAGGCTTTATGGTTCCCTGGTGCTTTGCATGCATGCTCACACTACTTTATGCTGTTGACTGTTACTTATGAGACTGTCTGAATATAGATCATGTTTACTTTTCATAAAACACTGTGGACTTTATTCTGCCATGGAGTTTTGCCATCAAGTTGCACGTGAGCAGAAATGGGTTTGGGTAAGTCAGAAGGGGGGAATACTCAGGAAAATGATAAGCAGACACCTGCAGTTTCTTTAAACATTTCTCAGCTGCAGTATTTTACCTGCTTAATGTGGCTTGTTTGCTACGAAGTGCTTTGGCCCAGAGTATTTAATGAGCTTTTACAGAGGACAGATCTCTACCACCTAAGGGAGTCTTTGGGAGGTCACTGGTACTGTTAGAGGGAGCAGATGCTGATTGAAAAACAGGGAATTTACCTGCTTCAGAATCACTTACTGTCAGCTGGCTCACAGATCTGAAAGGGCAAAGCAGTAACATATTATGAAAAGTGCTCAGTACTAGCCTACTGAAGAAGGGACACCAGGTATTGTCAAGATACTCTTTCCAGAATTATCAGCCTTTGCTGTTCATGAAAACTTGTTTCACTGGCAGTAGCTCAGAGAACAAGTCTTTCAGGTATTTCATAGAATAGTTTGGATTGGAAGGGACCTTTAAAGGTCATTTAGTCCAACCCCCCTGTCATGGGCAGAGACATCTTCAACTAGATCAGGTTACTCAGAGCCCTGTCCAACCTGACCTTGAATGTTTCCAGGAATGGGGCATCTACCACCTCTCTGGGCAACCTGTTCCAGTGTTTCACTACCCTCATTGCAAAAAATTTCTTCCTTATATCTAGTCTAAATCTACCCTCTTTTAATTTATTTGCAGAAACACAGCACAATTTATACAAATAAGCATAGTTCAGATAGATAAAATGTATTTGAATATAGAGATGGATAGGAACCAGGATGTCCAGCCTAAAAAAAAAACCAACATATTACGGAATTTTCTGTGAAACAACAACAACAAAAAACCCACCATCTTACATAGACCTTTATTTGTGATTTTGAGATTTAAGTATTCTCTGTAAAAATTATTTTTATTTAAAAAGTTCATTTGGAAATAATAAAAAAAAAACCTTTCAACACAGAAATGCTCTGTGGTGTGTTGACCTTGGCTGGGCACCAGGTGCCCCCCAAAGCCGCTCTATCACTCCCCTCCTCAGCTGGACAGGGGAGAGAAAATATACCAAAAGGCTCGTGGGTCGAGAGAAGGACAGAGAGAGATCACTGCCCCGTTACCGTCACCGGCAAAACCAGACTCAACTTGGGGAAATTAGTTTAATTTGTTACCAATCAAAATTAGAGTAGGGTAATGAGAAAATAAAAACTAAAAGTCTTAAAACACCTTCCCCCCACCCCGCCCTTCTTCCCAGGCTCAACTTCACTCCCAAATTCTCTACCTCCTCCCCTTCAGCGGCGCAGGGGGACAGGGAAAGGGGGTTGCGGGCAGTTCATCACACATTGTCTCTGCCGCTCCTTCCTCCTCACACTCTTCCCCTGCTCCAGCGTGGGGTCCCTCCCACGGGAGACAGTCCTCCACAAACTCCTCCAACGTGAGCCCTTCCCATGAGCTGCAGTTATTCATGAACTGCTCCAGCATGGGTCTTTTCCATGGGGTGCAGTCCTTCAGGAACAGACTGCTCCAGCGTGGGTCCCCCACGGGGTCACAA
>NW_009213594.1:5936-26349 GCF_000690835.1 Fulmarus glacialis
GTGTCTGCAGAGTTGTTTCTCTCACATATTCTCACTCCTCTCTCTGGCTGCTGTTTGTTGCCCAGCAGTTTTTTCCCCCTTCTTAAATACGTTATCCCAGAGGCACTACCACCGTCACTGATGGGCTCCGCTTTGGCTGGCAGCAGGTCCCTCTTGGAGCCGTCTGGCACTGGCTCTGTTGGACACGGGGGAAGCTTCTAGCAGCTTCTCACAGAAGCCGCCCTTGTAGCCGGCCCTGCTGCCAAAACCTTGCCATGCAAACCCAATACATGATCAGAAATATGACATAGTATATTACTGAAATTCTGCCTTTTGTTTTTAAACTAGGTACTATTTTCTAGCCATGTTTTTCTAAATGTTTCTTTTTTTGTGTAAACAACATGGCTACCAAAATTTTCCCTAAAAAGTAAAAGGATCAGCTATAGTTAAGTAAACCAATCCAATTTGATGCACAAATTGACTTGTGATATTTAACATGCTGGGTTACAGAAGATGTCACAATAGGAAATTCATAGATTGATGTTTTCAGGCCTGATTCTCATCTTACATACACCAAGCTGCTATTATCAGTGCAGCTGATCATTATACATTGCAGCAGATTAGGCAAAAATCAGGCTATTAAGTATGCTAGAGAATAATTCTAATCACATTCTATTGTTAAAAGTTAAGCAGAACAATTCACTCTAAAAAGTTATTTATGTTTACTTTGAAAGTACTTTTTGTATCATTAAAAACAGATGAAAACTACACCTTATAGTTAGCCATTTTATTCGTCCTTACTTGTTCGTGAATAGATAAAAAGATTTGCAATGATAACACTATTTTAGTGAGCAGTGTATTAGTTTCAGAGGGGTAACTCAATTTTGTAAGCACTGGGGATTTGTGACTCTCTTATAAATTAACAGCATTTTTCAGTATAGAAAAGCTGCTGCTGTCAGCTGCCAAAAATTGCTATAACCCATCAAAGTCAGTGGAAATATGGTCACATACACCAGCTGAGAGCAGGATCAGAAGATTCAGCTTCAGAACCATTTGAAAGAATCAGAACTGCCTGCATGAAATAGCTACCAAAATAGAATACAATGTAAACACTACTTTGGCATGAGACGAAAAAACTTCAGAAAAAAAAAATACCTAGAGATGTGTGGATATAATTAGAATCCTCTGAAAAATATCAAGAAAGACAGTAAGAAATACAATAGTTGAACCAAAATAGAATGTAAACACAAAAGTAAATTCTGGGTTAATGTAATAGCTACCAAACAGCAAATGTGACAAGCAGCAAATAGGTCTGAACCATGAAGACTCCGACACTCACAATAGTCACCGGATAATTTGCTCTGATACTTGTCTTAACCATGTGCACTATTACTCCTTATGTATTGGTTTCCAAGAAAACTAAACTAGTAACTCTCACTTAAAACATTTCTAATTTCTAATTTCTAAACGCAATCAATACATTACTTGCAATGGATATTTTTGTTTGTCTTCTTCAGTCCTCATGCATTTTCCCTTGCAGGCCTTGCTCAAACCTGAAAATCAGCTCACCTTTTCCACAGTTTTCCATTAGCTATGGAATTGCACTTTTGTGTGATAGGTATTCAGTATTAATCTCTTTAAAATAACTTCTGTTATGCTTGTATAATTGTAAAATGAAGGAAACTTTGCTTTCTGTTTTTGGTATATAATAAATCCTTAATGAAACTAATTTTACTTTTGTGCTAACAGGAGAAGGTCTAGATTAAGTAACAGAGAGATTGCATTAATTCCAGCTGAGTTAATGAAGCTGATGTCCTAGTTAGCAGAAAATTACTGTTAATTACTAAGGGTCAACCTCTGAATAAAAAAAAAACAGACTACATACAATGAAAACCTGTTCAAAACTAGGATGGTGTGAAATGCAGTTTGCAGTACTAATAAAGCAGGATTGAACTCTGAGAAACAGTCATCCAAACCCTTGTTCTCTCATTGCATCTATTTTGTCAGATCAAAAGTATACATCAAGTCCACTGAATCCATGAATATGAAATATTACTTGATCCAATGACATTTTAGTCTGTAGTATTGCAAGACTTCCTATTTAGATGGATTCCTGTGCTGAACCTTATGGAGTGACTGCCAGGGGTTTTCTTCCTTCTAATCCCCTGCCGCATAGGTACTTTTCACAGCTGCAAGTGCATTAGCTTCAGTACACTTTGGATTTATATATTTGAACAGAAGGGAGAGAGGACTGCATGTAGTTTCAGCCATCTAAAAGTTAGATTTCCAGCCCAAGTTGCCTATCTATGTTCTTTCTATTGCAAGAAAGGCAGAAATGCACTGTCACCTGGTAACCATCCGACAATTTTAAGGAGCATGTCTTAGGATCTGGTGAATTCTTAAGAATAGTTTGCCTAAATTGTTTTTTTTTTTTTTTTAAATGCAATAAATGTTCTTGCTGTAGAGATGTTATATACAACCACAGTAAACTCCACCATCGCTATTGGTGAGAGACATCGCTATTGCTGGACAGGAAAAGGCAGAATTCTCTCCTGTTCAAGAAGGAAAAAGGTAGCTGACATGTGTTTAGTTGTAAGCATAGAAGAGTAAGGTAATATTTGGTGATTGATAAATTAAACTTCAGATCTTGCTAGGTAAAGAGAAACATGTCAAAATCCGTCTCTGTGGAGCAAGGCACTTTCTACAGATGAAAGCTACAGAAGCACAATGGCAAACACCACGAAGCAGTTTAGCCCTCTTGGGTGAGCAGGTGCAGGTGAGACCTTAAAGATGCAAATCGTCTCCTCCACAAAGAAAAGGGAGAAGAAAGCCCTACAGATAGGAAAGGTTTTCAGACTACCCCGTCTGAACTGCTAGAAAACTTACGTGGATATTCAAAGAACTACCCATATTTTTAGTTGTTTCTGCTTTTAATTGCTTCTGGGCTTTAAAAGAATGCAAGGGTGCTGCAAAATACACAACAGATAAAGAAAGAGTAACAAAGTGTAGTAGTTATCAATTATACTGACTGAAAAGAGGAAACAGAATGAAAGGAAGTCTGCATTGATTGAATACTACAAAGATACATTGCTGGCTCCAGCTAATGGAGTTATTTAGGAAACTTTGGGTTCTACTCCCAAAAGTAACTTCTCATAATTAATTTATTGTATTGTATTGTTTCTGCAACCCATTAAGAAATAATGTTGTGACATGGAAACCTACAGTGTTGGCTCTTAGATGATGACTGCAATGCTATTCCTAACCACAAAGGAATTTGTCTGGAAATTATATGAGATAGGAACAAGGATAAATATAAAACAATGTTGTACAAGCAATTTTAATACAATAATAGAAAGATAGAAAAATGCCATTGAAAAGCTTTTCTGTCTTTTTGCCCAAGCAAGACATAATATCTTTTGGGGGCAGTCATGGAAATTTTTTATATCTGCATGTGACTGAATGTTCTAAGCTAGATATGTAAAGGAGTTTGTACTTATATTATACACTGACATGTATAATTAGTGTATTGCAGGTCATATGCTAAACCAAATAGTGCAGCAGGAGGAAAACATATTCTTTCAAACACCAGCACAGAGTACATTCTAAGATTCAAAAATAATTGTTTATAAAAATAATCTTTTTATTCCCTGTGCTCTGGTATATTCTGCAAATTCTGCTAAGTCAGAATTTCTCTAGTCAGTGAGTCAATAGAAGTTTTTCTTTAGACATCTCAGAGCCCAGAAGTTAAGATTTCAAGAACTGTATCTAGATCCTCACAACATACGAAATTAATATGTACATAAATATGTGGATTAAGAGTTCTGAAAGTGCTCCAAACTCATAAACTTCATAAATTTGGGAATTGCTTGAAGCACAGACTTATAGAAGATTATGAAGATGATTTTAGAATAGAATTGCATAAAGTAAACCACATAATTCACTCTGTTTAGTGTATTATTATGACGAGAAGTGGCTTCCAAAGTAGTGCCAGTGGGTAATTAATACAGAATGTATATATAGATGCTGATGAATTTGTTCTTAATTTTCTTAAGCAGAGAAACTAAGTAATTCAAAGTTGTCAAATAAAAGGAGGAATTGTTTAACTTCTTCAGGCATTCATTTTTGACAGTAATGGATGACCACACAGAAATACATTTCATGATTAAACATTCTTGTCTAAACATAGGAGCCAGAATAATTTTTCTGACTAGGAGTACAATGCCTTTTTGATGTAGTTCAATTACTTATGTCACCCACTTGATAGCATGCTTTATTTCACACATATTTATATTCTTCCACAGAAGATAGGCTATACCTTATGGCTGTAATGATGGCAGGCTCTTTCCTCTCAACCGTGTGCTGAGCTGAGCCATCATGGCCCAAGCAGGTTTGTCTGTGCCGTGCCTTCTGGAATGCTGCTGGGATCTCCAGTGCTCCAGGAGCCATGCCTACCCATGAGGAGCAGACCAGAAGATGGACACTTCACTGGGTCCTGTCATGGGTGCTCTTGACACTATGGATCACACCTGCTTTGGTCCCATCCCAGGGGCTGGCATCAAACAACGCACACTGGGCTGCACCACAGGCTCGGAGAGGTGGCAGGGAAGCTGGAGACAGTCCCTGCTCATCACAGAGATGTGAAGATGTCGTGCATGTCTGCAATTGGTGACCTGGGGGCTGACACCCTCCATAATGACAGAGCAGCTGATGGAGGATGCTGGCTTGAATCACCAGCCCAGCAGTGTCTTGACAAGCTGGACACCATGTGAATGCCAGCAGGGCCATGGGGGACATGTAACGAGGACCTGTGGAGCAGGTATTCCCGACAAGCTGCCCTCCCAGAAACATTCACAATATGTAGGGAACGGCCTAAATGGGCACTGTAGATATAGGAGGCTCAGACTGCTCTCCAGTGCATCCTGCAAAGCGGGGATGACAGCCACACTCTCTCCTCACCAGGTTCAGGTACAACTTCATAATCTTGTCCAACATAAAAAGCCCAGCAGAACTTGTGGGTTTCTTCCCATTGCGGATAATGCTAAAATACTAGACTTCCTGAGTAAGTTTCAAACTGATTAAGATACTATCAGACTACCTGATGTGTGTTTTCCTTAAATTCTAGTTATATTACATTTAATATATCTAGTGCCAATAACAGTATTTTATTAATTTTGTGCATCAGTAAATATATCCACATTTGAAGGATTAATGTGCAACAGCGTAACTCAAGCTTATTGAAAGTAACACTTTGGAAGAAGAGCTTTATTGCAGAAATAGTGATGTATTTTTATATTAGTAATTTTTTTTCATGAGGGCAACTGGACACTAGGGAGTATTCAGTGCTTATGCCATAGTTTTAACAATGACAAATTTATGGTACAAGTCTAACATCTGCCAGCTTCTATGGGAAAAAGACTGACTCCGTAATACGACGGCAGAACTTCAAACTAGCCGTCAAAATCAAGCTTTGCCAAGAAATGCAGCCCTTATCTAAAACCATCTGAAACGGACAGGAAATATTTAACTACTCATAGGTTACACCAAGACTAAAATTTTTTAAAATTCTTGAGTGGGGAGCTTAAATGTCATTCATTTCCATTACCAGACCAAGACAGATTTTGTAAAGGTACTTAATAACCTGAAAATGTCAGCAGATGGCACTTCTTTGAAAAATTTTGCCTCCAGCTGCCCAAATGTCTCTAAGAGTCGGTCCATAGCTGCACACTTTAGCTTTTAAGTAAGGACTTTAATGTAGTTCCACATGCAATTTTTTAGTGACAGTGCTGTTTTAAGTAGGTTTCATTCCTCCTCCTGCTTTCCAAGAACTCATTTCCGAAATATAACCAAGGAAAATTTGAATTGTTCTTTTTATAAGCTATAAAGTTTATAATTCAGCTGGTTTGGATTTAAAGTTGAGCCTGACTTGGTTGAGAGCCCAGCCCCAAAAATGGTTGTGCTGAGGTCTCTGAGGGAGCAGCATCCTGAAGCAGCCATCGCAGGTGGGAAGGGTCAGCAATATCTTAAAACTGTTGCAGAATATGAACCTTTGTCTTTAGGCCTTACTTACTTTGGTGCTTTCAAAAATGTCTCAAAGCTCTGTTGGTTGTTGCATAAGAGCTCTCTATTCATCTTGGGACATGAGAGTGTTTCTATGTGTATGTGGAAGAGAAAGATTCAGGAGGCAGTAAGGACACTTTCAGAGGTATTTCATCCAGAGTAGAGGCAGTAATTTTTTTTCTAAACTACATACTGTAATTTCTATTTCAGAGCAGCATGGCTATCTACATCTTCTAATATCCATAGAAGTATGGATAATAAGTGTACATGGAGGGATGCATGTCAAACACATAGCACAAGGCATTTTTTTCAGTAAATCATTGTGTCATTCTGTAAATCATTCAGTATATTTAGTACAATTTTCATTTAAGCTTGGAAAGATGTAAACTTTTATAACGTTAGGACTGAATGAGACTTGGGAAAAGGCATTGCAAAACCTAGCATGTATGCAATAATTTATCATTAAGGAAAGATAATCAATTCTTGTTTAACCTATTATCACTGCTGCTAAGTAGGTAATTCAACAAAAGTTGTTTTCTTCCTATTTAAGAGGAGAAATTTTGATTAAAGCAATGGATTAAATGATTAAAGCAATGATTAAAGCAATATAAGAAAGAAACCAGTTTTAGTTTATGAAACTCTTATACCTTCTTGCAATCTCTTCTGTTTACATCCTAAGGAAATTAGGGTGATGTCTGCATTGGTTTTGTATTCACTAGTCATTGCCCTGATAATTCTGCCTGGTCGCACTGGTCAGTTTGTGCAAGGACATACCTGGGTGCGGTGCATCACAGAGCTAAAACATCAGCGTTAAGAGAATGAAAAATAACCTGCAGCCTGAGGGACTCCCAAAGACATGATTTCAGATGAACCACACTCTGAAAAGAAAATTAAAATAAAAATTCGAGGGCATGTGAAGAATCTGGTTTGTCCTTAGGTGTACAATGAAGAGGACAGGGTAATATTTTTTTCAGCTGCAGCTGGTACCACATTTCTGAAAGCATGTGTAGTAATAGCAACATGTCAGATTCCAATCACTCTTACTTCTTTTGATGTGCAAGGAAACTGGTGTGTGCTCGGAATGAAGAAATACATTGGTCCTTTATACAGGAATTTAAGAGTCTGAGGTGACCCATGCACAAGGTCATTGTGCTGGTTTGTTTTAAATAGACTTAGTTTAAATCAATGCAATCCCCTGCTCACACACTTTAAACAAATTGCACTGCCAAATTCTAAGCACATAATTTTGGCCCCTAAGCTGGATACTCAAAATAAAACAATGTGAATCTCCCCTAAATCCTTTTGATTTCGGTTCTATCGATTTAAAACTTCACACAAGGGTAAACTATATGATTTTTAAAGTTATTTTAATTATACAAAAGGGTTTTTTTAAAGTTTTTGTAAGTATTAGCCCCTCTATAGTAGTAAGTGACACTCAAATGAGTGCCTAGGTAGGACTGTGGCACAGTCCTGTCCTGTTGTCACCCGTACTGTTTAGCACTGCTGAGTCTGGCTCTGCCCAGGCTGCTGTCAACCCTCCTGGCAACGCCTGGGCATGGTTTGGTGGTAGCTCAGACTAGTGGGCAGTACGGAGGAAGCTAACCCATTTGGGGGCAAAAACCCAAATTTGGCTGTATGGATACAAGCTGTGCCACGCAATCCGTCCACAGTGCCAGAGAGTTATGGCTTCTTTTTTTACTAGTGCAGAACCAAGGGTGTTCCTGTCTCCTCCCACCTTTCCTCTTCCTCCTCCTTTCAAAATCAGGCACTAATCCAGAATAATTCCTGAGGTTTGTCTTCTTCTGAATATCGTGATGTTGTACCATTTAACTACTGGAACATTATAGTTACTTCTGTATATTTAATAATGTAGTTGCATTAATAGAGCCTTTGTATATTAGTATAGTGGTTCAGACAAGGCAATATACTATGCCAAGATAATTATTTTAATATAAGTGAAATTGTAGATGTGATGAAAGCAAGGAGGACTGTATTCCTTTGTGTGTATCATTACAGTTAAAGCAATGCAAGATGCACTGTGTATATCACACTGAAAAACGATGAGGAGGCAGAGCAGTAAGGGTTGGAAGAGATGTAGAATGATATAAACACAATTGTTGGCAAATAGGTGATGCTACCTCCTTCCCACACCTTGGACAGTAAATCTTGATGTACCTGAATGCATATTTGTAACCGAAACTCCTACATTCTTTTATTCTATTTACTTTTCAGCACCAGACTGGAAATACTCATCCTTCACACTCCATCAGAAGCTCACAAAATAAATTGTCAATAAATGTTCTGCTTCCTTACTTGTGCTTTACAGCACAAACAGTATTACTATCCTGTCAATAAAATTCATATGCAATTTCACTGAATTCAGATAAACTTGAAGGCTTATCTTTGGCATATTTTTAGCTGAATAGGTATCTTGCTGCATAAATTTTGTGAAGCTTAAGATGTAGAAAATTTAGGAAGAGATTTTCAAAAGAAAGTGGCTTTGTACCTATGTGGAAATTTTCTTGGAAAACAAAACTGTAGTCACAAAATACTTAACTATCTATATTTTATAGAACCTGAAAAAAGCTTTCCATTGTAATATTACATATATTTTCCCATTCATCTCATGTATCAGAATTCCAGAAATTATTCATGTAGGGAACAAAAACATCTTCTGGGAAAACCCTTATAAACTCAGGCTCTTGACAGGACATAAAATCCATTAGGAGGCTGTAAGGGACCGGCATGGTAAGAACAGTGTGACAGAGGGCTTTTAATTTTCTGGTCCCCATTGGAAGGGTTAATTGTTTTCAAAGACAACTTTCCCATCCCATGGCAAACATCTGTGGGTCCCTTGGCTGACACAAGGTATAATTTAGAGTAGCCTCCTAGAAACTTCCCTGTCACTGCTGTATAGTCCCACTCTGTAACTTGAGGCTATTAATGGGATTTCTAAGTTTAGACAATAATGGACATTTAGGTACTGCAGTGATTCATTTGAGTTTTCTTTTAAAAGATACTACACATATTTGCTATGTGTAGATATTAAAAACCCATGGTCTACAACTTCATTTACATGTGTATCATATACATATGCATGCATACATGTACAAGGTGTGCATGCATATAAGTTTGGCATGCCTTCAAACTTAGGAAGGAGTGACCATGCAAATCATAGGCGGGATGCAAGCTCAGGAGCATATAGAGAGATGTACATTTGCAATTCCTTGTACTAATGATGATAAATTTAGCCTCCATGCATGTCGAGATTATTTTAAACCTTTTAATAATACAAGGTTTCTTTTCATGTCAATAGTATATGCATTAGTATATACTTCAGATATAAATGTCCAATATATCTTCCAGTGTGCATGGCGTATGTGTCTTCATCAATAAATTAACACCTTGTTAGTACCTGTACGTACTTACAATCACCTGCTTAATAGACTTACTGTTTTGCTTTACACAATGTCTAAAAACAGAAATAACAAATATATGACTTTAAAAATGTGTAATTTGGAAACACCTTATAATAGGAAATTAACTGGCTTATGTGTTGATATATAACAAAAAGCAGCATAATTCTCTGTGACCAAAAAGATTATTCCAGGCATAGAAAAAGAAATTAGATAAATGATCTTAAACACATTTCATTTTACCTGAACATCTTCTAAACCATAAATAAAATAATCTGAATCAAAATAGGGACTTAAAACATTTCTGAAATGAACTTAATATATGTGACTGAAGATAAAAAAGGGGATGGATTTTACACAACAATCTGTAATTTTCTTAAATTAATGTAATAGGGATTTTTCATTTAAGTACAGTAAGATCAGAAAATTGGGCCATTTTGAAAGAGGATTGTAATACCTGTCTCTGGAGACCAATTATCTTCAACATGCCAATAGGATTCCCCTAAATCTTTAAGTCTTTTACATGGGACAAGGATGAGGTACTAAAAAGGTAATTTTATCCATTGGGTCCTTAGGTTTTCCACTTCTCAGTGGCACTGTGAAACTTCACACTTTCTTAATTTCCCAGCACCTCTACTATGAAGCTACCCAGGGTCGACCTGAAAATTCTGAGAATAGTAAAGAAACCTACTATGTCTCTGCCAATTTTGGCACTAACCAAAAAAATGGTTTCCTGATTCCTCAAGTATTTAATGATTTCTTTTCCATGCAGGATTCTTTTTTCAGAATAATATTTCCTTTATTTTACTGAACATGTTTAATATGAAATAAATGATTAAACTAATATCACATGTCAAATTGTATAGCCTGTACATAGAGGCATATTCCATGTATAATGTACATGTATGTATATTGTATGTACCTGTCTCAATAAAAATGAATAACTATGTTGTTTTAGAATAAATAAAAAAGTATTAATGAGATTGTGCCAGCAATGCAGCTCCATATTACTCTGTGAACTATGTCATTACTTATTGAAGTATTGTTGGGTTAACACAAAGAAAGAATGGCTGGAACTGGTTAATTATAATAATGTTTTATCTGCTCATGACTTCTAGGTAGCTGCATTACCCTTCCAGATAATATTCCCCTGACATATTAATAAGACTCTGACTATTTCACCAGTGTTAATAAAAGTTAAATCTTTACCTGAAATTTTCAGTGACTATTGAACATACATGTAAATTGCTTCAGATTTTTAAAGGGAGAACTTTTGTAACTTTCATCAGTATTCATTTCAGCTGTGTTGGAATGGTCCCTTCAGCTATTCCTGCAGGCATGGTAAGGCAATTTCGTCATGCATAGGACTCAGACTTCATGAAATGAAACAACAGCTATCTTAGAAGCTGCTAGTTATGGTTTTCATTTTTGTCACAGTTTCTGGAATTGTTTTTAATCATATAGCATTAAAATAAATGGCCATCACTGGTGTCATTTTTATTGTAACATCAGAAGTTTGTCAGGAGGAAAATTTCATTTTTTTAGTTTCTTGTCATGAGTTACGGAAAAAGTTTTATTTTGTGCGCAGACAAATATAGCCCAATAAGAATTCATGGGATCCATGAATTGCAATCTAAGGCTCACAAAAAATGATGGCTGATCTTGAAAAATGAATATGAGGTAAATCTGTACATGCATAGACACAGACATATCTATCCACACCACTGACAAGGTCCCTGCTGTATTTGTTTAAGCACTGTGGAGACAGGACTTACGTTAGAAATACTCCTTTAAAAGTTACTGATGTCACAATTTCTACAGTTTTAGAACTTACTCTTGATCTGTAAGAAAGTAAATTTTCTATCATTTAACATTAGGTAAGCCATCCTGTCACCAGAAGACTATTTGGGTTACTGACTCTTCCACTTTAACCCCATGTGCACACAGGCAATTAAATTCCTGAATTATGATTAGCTAAATGCATTCTCCATTGGACCTTCTTCATTACTATGATGAAGCTTTCATGTTGTATGACAATGTGACATACAGCAAAATGCAAACATTTCAAGAATAAGTTTCTGTGCTGTAGCCTCAAAGCCACGACGAATGGATCTCTCAAGGTGAAATTTCATCACATATAATACAAATAATATGTATATTATTATTAAAACAGAATTTTAAAACATGCTGTAGGGTGTTCATGCTTCAACAAGCCCAAACCGATTCCAATTAGTTTTCCAGTGGTTTGAGAAATAGCAAAAATGTTGCAGTGAAGCAGAAAAACACCTCCATAGGGCAATACGTCTTTCATATCTTAGGATGGGATGAATTGTCCTTCAGAGGTGCCTATTCCTCTGCATTTACTATGTAGGAGACTAGAAAACTTAGTTATACTGTCTTTTTTTTTTAATTGTAACTATTCTTTCTGGTGGTTATCATTAGGGAGAATGAATCCCATTTTAGCATGTTGTAAAGGAATTTAGGAGTCCTTTAAAGTCGGATGGGAACAAATTCCATCCAAAGTTCAACTCTTACTCAGAAAGTTCTGAAATTAAGATATAGTCAGTATTTATTCTGCACTTCATTCTGCATCTGTAGTATTTGTATCAGGGTACAGGACATACAAAAAATATTGTCAGCATTTGTTTTAAGTGATTGGATAGCTCTTGCTTGGTGTCTGTATGATATGTATTTTAAAATTTCTAAAAAAAGATGATACCATTAGTTTCACCCTTTTAAGTATAATTTTCTTTCAATCACCAGACAAAAATTAAGAGAACTTAGAGTTCACACTAGTAAGTTCAGGGATGGGGGCTTTTTTCTCCCAGGACTTGCAGGATTTCTCTTTTTAGGCAGATTTGCTGGCAGGCTGCTAAATGAGCAGGTGTATCAAATGGCAACAGCTCAGGACAGGTTAAGAAACATGATTAGCAGACACACTTCTTCAGGTCTAGATTGTGTCTGACCAAAAGTCTTTGCTCAGCCATCATCACCATGTCTACCAAAATGCCTACTGACACGACTGACTACTAAAAATGCCTGACATGACTTAGGAAAACTCTTCATGAGAAATTTGTTAAAGACAGTCATAGTTTACAATCCTAGACTAAACTCTTCATGAAAAAAACAGTGGCTCTTATGAGAGATGGAACTGATATTTTAAAGTAAGATACCCAAAATTCTTCATGAAACTGAAATACACTTTGTGCCACATACTGTACCTGAGCAAAGTATATTTGCAAAATGGGTCTCAATATTTTTCCCTCCAGACTGAAAACTTACAGAGTATTCAATCATAACTATTCTCATCTCAGTCTTTACCTTAAGTGTTTACTTAACCTTGTTTACTTAAATGTTAAATCATACTTCATATTACCAGCAGCTGCAAGGAAGGCTAATTGATTGATTAGTCATTCATATCTTGTCAATTCACACCTCAGTTTGGAAAGCAGAAACTACAAACATGCTTTTAAATAAATATCATTTATAACACAGGAAATGTTTTCTTTGCTTTCAATTATAGATTGGGGGTGGAGGAGCTGGGCTACTTCTTAAGTGTTTCTCATTGATATCATGACCAATTACTAAGCAAAATCAGAATTTGCTCCATGTTTACATGAGTTCTATTTTTACGATCTGCAAAAAGCAAAGTTTTGGATAATTGCTCAGTATGGTTCACAGGGATTAAACACATCAGCTTCTTACATTAAAAGATCACAAAACTGAACATATTACAGGATTAATTTTTTTAGTCACTTTATGATATTTAAAAATATTTAACTAATGTGAAGCAATATTATATTCACACTTCAAAGGCATTTTTACTTAGTTACCCAGCCAGGAGTAATCCAGTTAAAAAGAGAAAGGGAGTAAAGAAAAGCTTTGTTAACGCCAAGCTAATAAGGGTGTGAAATACTTATTGGTATCAAGAGTCCATGTTTCCTATTTCTCTTTCAGAAAGTGATAATGCAGGTTGAGAGATTTGTAAATAGAAGACAGACAATTAAATGCTCCAGTGCCTGCTCTTGGTTTTAATATAAAAAAAGAATTTTCAGCTTAAGGTAATAATATCTTATCTTAAAACATTCTCAACAGAAACCCTGGAATTGAACCAATTTGCTTTAGAATGTAACTTAAAAGGGAAGCTGGCTGAACTGAAGACAGGTAAGCAGAACGCAGATGCTGTACGACTAGGCAGAAAATGAAGGGCCCGCTTATTCTGGTGTGACGCTCTTTGTTTGACAGGTTGCTTGCACTTGGCAAAGCGTTTGTGTAAAGCAGACACTGGAAAACACTCAGAAGTACACAGCTTTGACATGAAACTTACGTTGAATTTAGCATTCTCTATAAGATAACAAAAGATTGACCTTGCCAAAAGCATAGTGAGATATTTTTGAGCTCTCATCAGCACTTCAGTGCAATGAATTGATCTTCACTATGTTTTTCCAGGGATGTTTACGTGTATAAAAGTGGTCCTAGCTGTTGCTGCAAACCTATTCCCCTCTCTGACAGAATATGAATGTTTGTCAAAATACAAGAAAGATGCCAAATTCTATAGAGTAAAAGTCTTGTAGATAAATGACAAGCATTAGTCTTTATGTTGTTTATATAAATTCTCCCTTATTTTTATAGTAGAAATGTCTTGTGATACAGATTTTGCAGTTAAAATGCCTTTCAGGGCTGTAGCCATTTTAAATATCCTGTGATGTGAAATTCTGTCAAAAATGGGTCAAGCATGAACTGAAGGTTGGTTCAACAGAAGACAAAGGATGTTATCATACAGAAAACGAGAGATTCCTTTCACATTTGTGTCTGTTTCAATGTAGTAATGGTTTTCACCCCCTTCAACAGATTTTTTTTTTTTTTTTCTGTCAAAAGGATTCTGTAGAGTTAAATGTAAGAATGTTCAATGATAACAGTTCATTAATCACTAAAACCATTAATTTAGGCTCTAGAATGTCAGTTATATTTTTGCATGAATAGTACATCAACTTTATAACTCACAGAAAGAAAGAATGTATGTATGTACATAAATATATACATATTTATATATACACATCTATGAATATATATGCAAAAGCGTAATCTGGATACTTGTATTCATGTTCATTTCTATGTGGTATAAACCTCATTCCACTCTATTTTCTGTTTTTTTCTGCAAATATAAAATCTTCTAATCAGTGATTTGAATGGTTAAGCTTTGTGGGGACTTTTCTTGAAGACTACTCATTTCTCTGAGTACCTACAGTCTTGACAACTATACGAAAAGTACTATTAGATGTATGGCATAATTTAAAAGCTGGAAATTTATAAATAGTCCAAGAAAGATTTATGAAGGGAGTCTGGTGACAGGTGCACAGGTACTTGTCAAAAGAAAATGACCATGTAATTCCTTAATTTAGCAAACTAATACCATCAGTATGTGTACTAAGGACATCCATGAGCACTCCTTACATTAACAAGCATATAACCTGTGCTTATACCTGCATATGTGGATGAGGCTTTAAATATCGAATTATACATACAATCGTTATTAATTTATTTCTCACCCTAATAAATTGTATTCTTCAATTACTGGGATATGATTTGTATCCAATATGATAGCAACTCATATTTAGGACAACAGGCTGAGAACCCACAACTTATAATGGTATATGCTTCCTTGTACCGTAAAACAGGATATACTCATACATGCTTTTCCACAGATGTTTTTTTATACTTAATGCTGCAAATACCATTATACAAATGTTTACTGACATAGTACTTAAAACACAGTATGGACTTTCTGAGTCAGTGAAATTGATTTTGAAGAAAATAATAAGGAAGGCATAAAGGTGGCCATTGGAAGATGTCCTTTCTCTTTAAGTGCAAAGATAAATTTGTATAAAGGAGTAAGGCTCAGAACTGAGGTCTAGTCTGAGGACTTTTACCAAAAATTAGATATGTGACATTTTGTTTACATTTTTTTCCAAAACTGAGCTGCTTAAGCTTTGCGGTTTTCCAAATCAGGACACTTTAGCTTTTGATGCCCCTGCTTAATTATACATGATAAATTTCCCACGGCCCAGGAGATGTGCCTCTCCCTAGACTCAACACAAGAAAGAGCAAGTATAGTAACACAGCTGTGGGCACAAAAATATCCTGATATTAATGGAATGGGAGAGAGGAGGTTGCTGAGCTTGCTTTACTCCCTTTCCTTCCCTCCCCACTTCCCACTGGGCACATAGCAGGAGGCTGCCTTTTTGTTGGGTGGAAGGGGGACGTTTCTCCTGGTGGGAGTCTTCTGTGCCCTTTCCATCCCCCCATCCCCTGCCACATTATGGCCCCATTTACATCTCCAGAGCCCTTCCACAGCTTTTCTCTGGCTCTGTTAATCTGGTAAATAAGACCTGGGAGTCAAAGCAAAACTGCAGTACTGCAAATATGAGTAGCATACGAGTCTCTTGTAGGAGAGACTAGCAAATGGGCTCATCTAATTCTTTTTACTCCTTGTCTATAATTATTGTGCTCTAGAGGCTGTGGCAACATGCACTAGTAGCAAGTTTGGATTTTATAACCTCTAAGCTTCAGGAATTTGAATCCATATTTTTCCACTTCTGATGAAGTGCCATAACCACCAGGTGAAGAGGCAGGGTGAGGATGTTTCAACCTCCCCATGGAAAGTCTCATGTTACAGGAAAGAAAGCTTCGTTAAGCTAGAAGAGCATGACTCCATCAACCCAAACGGGAGAATGACATGGGTTTGGCTCCCAGGGCTACCTGCCCATTTTACATAAATGAACTGCTGGACACAAGTCCCTACAGAGCACTGGGAAGGGTGACAATAGTGAAGCGTAGATAAACCAAATCTCACTGGCTTAAAGCTGATTGCATCAAGCAGATTAGAAAACTTATATTAAAAATAAACTTTGAAGGGAAACTAGGAGTCAGAGTTACCAATATTTATGATATTATTCTACATACCATTTTTTAGTTAAAAGCACCATTTTTCTCTTTGAGAGCAGAAGTGGATCTTAACAGTGATGCCGAGTCATATTCTCGTACACAGAAATGAAAAAAAAAAAAAAAAATTGCTGTCATCAGTGTCCACTGTATTGAGCTGAGAGGATTTTGCCCTTTATGTTTCTAATTCAAGATTTAAGAATCAACCTGTTAAAGGTCAGAACATACAGGTACACTTTAAAAGAAGAAATACATTTATCCAACAGTATCAAATGTTTGTATCTCAAGAGAGCTATCTATACCACAGATGCGCAGGAAATTTTCTTTTATTTTGTTAACAGTGCAAAGACAAGTAACCAGAACAATCCAATGTAACCAACACCACTTTAGATCAAACACTAAGGTACAATTCCTTTTAATCTTATAAGACAATATTTATATATCGTATGGTACACGGTATCAGAGCAATCTGAAGGAAAGGAGCATCTGCACAGCTCATCTGGATTTCTTGCTGTCTTGTACCCAATCTAGAAACAGCTTCACCTGTTGATGTGTGGTCGACATGAATAATTCCCCAGGTGATTATGTGATTCTGATACAACATTAACTAGTTTTTCCCACAGAAATTTTCTGTTTTCTTTAATTTGATAACACATTTTGAAGACTACCCATGAATGTGTATTTTCTTAAATGATTTGTTCACCTTGTACATTCTGTTTTCTCAGACAACCTGGTCATCTGTGGACCATCCATCAGAGTATGCTTTTTTGAGATGCATACTAATATTCTTTGAAGACATTGTATTTTACCCACGGTTTTATCTGGTTCAAGATAACCTTACTATATTCTTTGTCCTCTATACTTTCTTACTTGGAGGTTCTCAGACTTCCTAGGATCCCTGGAAATTCAATTTACATAGTCGTAGTAAAGTATAGATATGCTTGCGTGTATATATTATACACACATATTATATGTCTAAAAATATATACATACCAACATATTATACATATATATGTATAGTATCTAACCCCTTTTTCTTAACTTAACATCCACCCAACTATGGCAATATCAATCATGGTTTTTGTAGTTACTCAAGTTGTTTAATTCACTTAAGGCTACAACAGTTGCACTAGATGTGCTAAACCTGAATTTATATTTCAGGCAACAACGTCCTCTACAGCATGTAAATAGGTGCCTGAGAACTCTGGTCCTGTAGTATAGGAAAATATAAATAATAGCCCCTTTATCACTTTCTTCTCATATCTTTTCTCTCTGGATTAAACAGTAGAATCTTTTTGACCCTTGCATCCAGAATTTCTCCATTACTGTTATTATTTTTCCTCTATTTTTAATTTCAGTGATTATTGTTTCTGAGTTACAATGACCAGAATTGAACACTGAATTACAAAAAAATCATTAAGTACTTTCTTATTATTTTTATACATCCAAGGAATCGTTATTTTGTGTGTGATTTCACAGAATCACAGATTCACAGACTGGTTCAGGTTGAAAGGCATCTTGGAAGTCATCTGGTCCAACCCCGCTGCTCAAGCAGGGCCACCTTGAGCCAGGTGCCCAGGACCATGTCCAGGCGGCTTTTGAGTGTCTCCAAGGATGGAGACTCCACAACCTCTCTGGGCAGCCTGTGCCAGTGCTCAGTCACTCTCAAAGTAAAAAAGTGTTTCCTGATGTTCAGAGGGAACCTCCTGTGTTTCAGTTTGTGCCCATTGCCTCTGGTCCTGTCACCGGGCACCACCCTTCATTGCCTGTGTTCTGTTACAAGTTACTAATGAATATATTTCTAGGCAAAATGTAAATCTAAAGACACAATTTATGCAAGGAAGAAAATAATCACATCAATGATAAAGCATCTGAGTTCCATAAATCTTCCATGTAATGACAACATATAATATCTTTAATCAATTATTTACATCTGTTGTAGATAGTTATGAAGTAGATTAAAAGAATTAAACAAACCAGTGGAGTTTAGAAACATTTTCCCCATCATAATGTTCATCCATGTCAGACTTAGTAACAACTGTGCATTTAAGAGTAATTTTACTTCTGAGATTTGGGGCTTTCTAATGCTACCTTTTGCATAATTACAACATATCTGTCATATTCTTTCACCTATTAATTATTAAGATGTACTTTCAATCTTAATTTAGTTTTAACAAAGATTATTCCCCTGTGGGGCGTTATATAAATTTTTGTTTTGTCTTCAGAAATTTTTGAGTTACAGACCCACAAAATGTTCCTAGAGGAGATGCAGGCTCCAGTAGAGAGACTTCAGGTCTACTGAGAAAAGATTTGTTTTTATTTTAGCTATCATTTCATAAACTGCAATGTAGAAAACTACTGACCTCAGTTTGTCCTTTGTTTTTTAGGAGCTCAGGGTAGCAATGCCATAGGGTGGCATCCAAGCACAGATGTCCAAGTAAATATGCTGTCATATAATCTTTAAAGACCAGTCAGTGATAGAAGTAAGAACTTGCTTTTATATTACATTCTTCTGCAACCACAGAATTATTGCTTTACAGTAGTACTATAGCAGCTACCTAAACTGCTAACATGGATTTCTGCTGATGAATATAACTATTACACATGGAACCCTACCTTAAAAGAAGGTTATTAAGAGTAGAGAATAAACCACTCAAAAGTTATGAAATGCCAGATATATTTAGCAATGGGGCAAAGCAATACCTATTATTAGCTTAACTGAAGTAACTGGAATAAACAGGCAAGGTTTTATGCACACAAATCTGTGACTGAAAGAGTAGGATGCAACATCAAGCTAAACAAATTAAGAATCTGTGCAAGAATGAAGGGTTAGCATAATGTCAGGGTGAAAACAAATGAGGATGTACCACACAACTTGCATGTCCCCTGAATTCACAATTTTAAGCACTGAGCAGACTTATATAAGCTTTTGTTTCCAGCGTCACCTTTTGAAGCAAATTAGTAGAAACTGAACATTGTTTTTTAATGAATACTATGTCCTGGTAACTGGACTTGTTTGTATGTCTGCTCCATAACTTATTTTGAAGCAAAATGTAAAAGAAATGAAAGAAATTTCATGGGCCCTTTAAAGCATGGAGCCAAATATTCCATTTTCTCTAAAAGACTGTAAACAAGACCATTCACAAGACGTTCACAAGCCCTGATCCTCATGGGGGACTTCAACCACCGCAATATCTGTTGGAGGGACAACATGTCAGGGCATAAGCAATCTGGGATGCGTCGATGATAACTTCCTTTTCCAAGTGATAGAGGAGCCAACGAGGAGAGATGCCATGCTGGACCTTGTTCTCACCAACAAGGAGGGGATGGTGGAGAATGTGAAGGACAAGGGCAGCCTTGGCTGCAGTGACCATGAAATGGTGGAGTTCAAGATCCTTAGGGCACGAGTGAGGGCTCACAGCAAGCTCACTACCCTGAACTTCAGGAGAGCAGACTTTGGCCCTTTCAGATATCTGCTTGGTAGAGTGCCATGGGACAAAGCCCTGGAGGAAAGAGGAGCCCAAGAAAGCTGGTTAATATTCAAGGATCACCTCCTCCAAGCTCAGGAGCGATGCATCCCAACAAAGAAACTACAGGCCAAGCAGTCTCACCTCTGTGCCTGGGAAGATCTTATGCTAAGGCACATGGAGGACGCGGAGGTGATTTGAGACAGCCAGCATGGCTTCACCAAGGGCAAGTCCTGCCTGTCCAATCTAGTGGCCTTCCATGATGGAGTGACTACATCAGTGGACATAGGAAGGGCCAGATGTCATCTGTCTGGACCTCTGTAAGGCCTTTGACACGGTGCCCCACAACATCCTTCTCTCTAAACTGGAGAGGTATGGATTTGATGGGTGGACTGTCCGGTGGATGAGGAACTGGTTGGATGTACACATGCAGAGCGTAGTGGTCAACGGCTCAATGTCCAGATGGAGGTCAGTGATGAGTGGTGTCCCGCAGGGGTCTGTGTTGGGACCGGTAATGTTTAACATTTTCATCAATGACATAGTGGGATCGAG
>NW_009213595.1:0-636 GCF_000690835.1 Fulmarus glacialis
TGACTGGGCCTGATCACCTGGTTGTCCCATACGTGCCGCGTGATAGCACTGAAGATGATCTGCTCCATAACCTTCCCTGGCAAAGAGGCACTGACAGGCCCGTAGTTCCCTGGATCCTCCTTCCAGCCCTTCTTGTAGAGGGCATCACATTTGCTAACTTCGAGTCAACTGGGACCTCCCCGGTTAGCCAGGACTGCTGATAAAAGATTGAAAGTGGCTTGGCAAGCTCCTCTGCCAGCTCCCTCAGTACCCTTGGGTGGATCTCATCTGGCCCCGTAGACTTGTGTGTGTCTAAGTGGTGTAGCAGGTCACTAACCATTTTCCCTTGGATTATAGGGGCTTCATTCTGCTCCCCGTCCGTGTCTTCCAGCTCAGGGGGCTGGGTACCCGGACATCAACTGGTCTTACTATTAAAGACTGAAACAAAGGAGGCATTAAGTACCTCAGCCTTTTCCTCATCCTTTGTCACTATGTTTCCATCCACATCCAATAAAGGATAGAGATTCTCCTTAGCCTTCCTTTTGTTGCTAATGTATTTATAGAAACTTCTTTTATTGTCTTTTACAGCAGTAGCCAGATTAAGTTCTAGTTGGGCTTTGGCCCTTCTAATTTTCTCCCTGCATAACCTCATGACAT
>NW_009213595.1:669-39249 GCF_000690835.1 Fulmarus glacialis
AAAAGTCATAACCTCTTTTTTTTCCTGAATTCCAGCCAAAGCTCTCTGTTAAGGCAGGCCAGTCTTCCCCGCTGGCTCTTCTTTCGGCGCATGGGGAGGGTCTGCTCCTGCAACTTTAAGATTTCCTTCTTGAAGAATGTCCAGCCTTCCTGGACTCCTTTGCTCTTCAGGATTGCCTCCCAAGGGACTCTGTCAACCAGGCTCCTAAACAGGCCAAAGTCCACCCTCCAGAACTCCAAGGTAGCAGTTCTTACTGCTTACTTCCTTCCTTCCTTCTGCTTCCCTCCTTACTTCTCCAAGAATCAAAAACTCTATCATTTCGTGATCACTATGCCCAAGATGTCCTCCAACTGTCACAACACCCTCAAGTCCTTCTCTGTTCACAAAAAACAGGTCCAGCGGTGCGCCTCCCCTAGTTGGTTTCCTCACCAACTGTGTCAGGAATTTATCTTCCACACACTCCAGGAACCTCCTATACTGTTTCCTCTCTGCTGTATTGTATTTCCAGCAGATGTCTGGTAAGTTGAAGTCCCTATGAGAACAAGGGCTAGCGATTGTGAGACTTCTCCCAGCTGCTTATAGAATATTTTGTCTGCATCTTCATCCAGGTTGGGTGGTCTATAACAGTCTCCCACCATGATACCTGCCTTGTTGGTCTTCCTCCTGATTCTTACCCGTAAACACTCAACCCTATCGTCACCATCGTCAAGCTCTAGACAATCAAAACACTCCCTAACATATAGGGCTACCCCACCCCCTCTCCTTCCTTGCCTATCCCTTCTGAAGAGTTTATAGCCATCCATTGCAGCACTCCAGTTTTGTGAGTCATCCCACCATGTTTTCATGATTGCAACTATATCATAGTTTTCCTGCTGCACAATGGCTTCCAGCTCCTCACGTTTGTTGCCCATGCTGCGTGCATGACATAGATGCACTTCAGTTGGGCTATTGATCCTGCCTCCTTTTTGGGGGGAGAAGCTCTAATTCCTACGTGACCATTCTCAGGCGCTTCCGTGGTTTCTAACAGAACAATAATCCTTGCATCTTTGTTGTCGCATGGCTCTCTATCCCCTACTTCCACTGAGATGGCAGACTGAAGGACCTCACCAGCACACCATCCCTCATTGATGTGCCGCCCCCAGGCTTATCTCTAGTGAGCCTGGTTTTATCCTTTTCCCCCTTCAAATCTAGTTTAAAGCTCTTTCAATGAGTCCTGCCAACTCCTGTGCAAAGATCCTTTTTCCCCCTTTGAGACAGGTGAACCCCATCTGTCGTCAGCAGGCCAGGTGTCATGTAAACCGACCTATGATCAAAAAACCAAAATTCTGCCAGTGACACTAGGCTTGGAGCCAGGTATTGATCTGCTGGCTCTTCCTGGTTGTTCTCTCATCATTCCCTGCAACTGGAAGGATAGAGGAGAAGGACAGAGTTGTCCCAAGGCCCTGAAGTCTCTCTTGATTGCCCTTGGACTTCTTGTTGCAACTTCCTCGCTGCCTACCTGAAAAATCAATAATGGACAGTAATCTGAGGGCCGTACCAGGATAGGAAGCTTTCTCTTCACATCTTTAACCCGGGCCCCAGGGAGGCAGCAGACTTCCCTAAGAAGTGGACCTGGTCTGCATATTATGCCTTCTGTTCCGCTCAGGAGAGAGTCTTCTATAACAATGACCCATCTTTTTTTCTTTATGGAAGCATATGGAAGCATTTTGACACAGGGCATAGACCTACTTAACCTTGGCGACACCTCCAAGCTAGATGAACCATCGTCCTCGTCATTGTTCGGTTCCACTTGCAAAGCCTATTATGCAAGGGCACCTGGGAAGGTGGGGTAGTCATAGAAGAGATGTGCCTGCTGAGCCAGGCAGGAACTTAGGAGAAGCTTCACTAGGAGGAGGGCAATGTAGCACTAGAAAAGGCTGCCCAGGGAGGCTGAGAATTCTCTACCCTTGACAGTTTTCAAGGCTCAGTAGACAAATCCATGGCTGGCCTGCTTTAACTTCAGCAATAGTCCTACTGCAAGTAGGAGATTGGACTGGAGACCTCCAGAAGAAGTTCTAGCCAGCATTCCATAATTCACTGGATAAACTTCAGGAGCCACCTATGAGAAGCAGTGCTGATGAGAAGCAATATATTAGTCTTAGATATTATTTTCTCAGACAACTCATACTTGGGCAATTAAATACAGCTTTGCAATGAATGAAAAAGAAGTATGGTAATCTTTAAATTCATGAAGTACTTTTCTTCAAACTTCTAAGTCACAACAGCTTTGAGGAAGAACATCAAGTTTATAACTAGATGAAGCACAGAGACTGCAACCAGAAGATGAAAGGACCTTTCTCTGGTACAGCCTCAAGTGCTATGCTTTCAATGTTTCTCAATGCTGCTGAGAAACAGTCTGATTTCTCATCAAGTTTCATTAGCACTTGGAGTAAAACTTCTCTAAATCAGGGTGAACATTGCCCTTATAATCCTCAGTTGTAAGAAACAGTTAAGTTCATTATGGGACCAGGTAGCTGAAACTACTGTAGCTTTCCTTCCAACCACCAGCACACGCCACTGTCCAAAACAAGGGCACCTGCAAGACACATGGGTGGAAGGGTTTTACTGGCCATTGTTTTGTGATCAGTTGGGTGTCTATGAGAGAGAGACAAAAAGATCAAAGGAAGAGGCAGATGGTGGCAGGGAAAAAACCAACAACGCAGACATAACAAGGACCAGGAATGTGCCTCCGAGAAAAGCTAAAAGAAAAGGGAAAAAGCTTTTATACTAAGTGTTTAATGGAAAATAGACTTGAGCTGTAAACAGAGGCCATGCCTCTTCTGCAATTCTTGCTGTGTGAAGAAAAAGAGGGCTTTGTATTTTCTTTGCAATTAAATGGGATTGCATCAAAGAAACCTCATTTCAGAAAACATCGATTTCTCTTTCTAGCTGGAACAATCCTTATGACCCAGGGTTTTTATTTAGATATTTACGCAACTCACATAAGTTTATACCCAGTCACCTAGGAAAGTGATAGTGTTGCTCTATTTACCCCTAAAACAGCGCATCCAGCTCAGCAGTCAGTCAATTATGTTTCTAATGTGCCTAATGCTATAACACTGGAAGAGCCGCAGTTCAGGAAGGTTTCAGACAAGCTAGTGAAACAGTCAGGCAATGGGGCAGGAATCAACAACGCAGGGCAGAGTGCTGATGGGTACATTTTTGAGTAGCTTCTTTCACATCTTGTGCTTGTCTTGTTTTTGTCAGAGTGAGTCCTGAGGAAATGTTGGCACTGTCAGACCTGGAAAAGGGCTGAGCCCATTTGCTGTAATACTGACAGCCTGACTTTTTGCAATGAAAGTGAAAAAGGTGCTTTCTTCCTATTTGGGAAGTTGACTAAACTGGGGAAATTGTCTATTTTCTCATTTATACACCTTCTACTCTACTAAACATCCACGGAATACAGCTAGCGAGATGAGACTTTGCAGGAATTTGTAGGTGGCAAGACATATACATACATGCTTTTAGTGTATCCACACTGCACAGAAAGGACGGTGTGGTAACAAAGTAAGCAGGTTATTCCGCCTTTTCTTTTCTTCTTGCAGTTCAACCCAATTTACGCTTGCCTTATTTCCTGCATGCTGTTCAAAACCTGCTCTGAAGACAGTATCCCTCATTTCCATATTGGGTTTTCTTTGAGCACCCAACTCCCTCATAACGGAGAGCTTCATAGCAAACTTCCTGCACAGTATCACTTCTAAGTGAGGGAGCTTGGCAGTATCCCTTCACACTGAAAGCTGGTGGGACCTAGGAAGATTAAGGCCAAATATAACCATGTTGGACATGATTTTAAATTCCCTGAATCAGATTTTTGGAATACTATTTTGTGTTCGGAGCACAGCTCCCACTGACTTCAGCTGCAGCTGTGAAAGTTCAGCACGCCTACAATTCCTGCACCAAGAATAAAAGCAATGTAAAATTAATGACAGCTTCTGAAAAGATTGGCTCGAGTGACTCGGCTATCATCACATAGGAGCTCTGTGACAGAAAAAGGGACAGTATCCAATTCTCCAGGGCAGAACATCACTCGCTTGCCATATGCTCTCTTCCCAAATTCTGTCTCATTCTCTATACTGCTTCCCATTTCTGAGACCAATGAAGTGGGAAGGGGTCTTATAGTGTCTTTAACTGTATAACCATTATCAGTTCCCGGAACTCTCCATACTGCTTATAGAATGAACCTTGTCCTGAAAGACAACCTGCATAAACACAAGAAGTACCGAAGTTTTCAGCCTTAATAATATTTTCTTCAGTTGGCATGTATTTTGCTTATTTTTCAAAGAGAGGAACAAATTCCCTTGTGTGACATTGTGCTGCCATTCACAAGGGCTACCAGGAGGTAAATGGGGCCTTAAATGCACTGCACAGATCTCTGCTCTTTGGCTAATGGCATGACAGAAAATGACGATAGCTGGGACACGTACCTTGACTGCCTGGCTCATTTCTCCACCAGCCTCTTCTTAATTCTCTCAGCCTTGTTGGGTCCTTATCCTCATCTTTTCCCTCAGCCAGTCCCACTTCTCCTCATATAGATATAGTACCCTTGGCAGATTTACAGCTACTCAGCCAGTCATGGTTTCTCCCCTCAAGTTCCAGTTGTGGGCTTTGATTTGAAACTCCTCACTTTTCCTTTAGAAAATCTTTACTCAACAAAAGAGTCTTTTTTCCCATTGCTTCATTCTTAGCAACATCTAAGAACTTCACAGAATATTTCCAGGAGAAATCAGTCCAAAGCAGACCCTTAACATTGGAATGGTAAATGTTCCACAAAATTATAAGTGACTGAAAAACAGGAAGCGTTTCAGGAGAATAGGTCTATCTCCAATATGAATAAAAGCTGGTTGTATAAAACCTTGCATTATATCTCCAACTGTTTAAACACCCTGTACTGATGATAGTACTGATGATATTATGCTAATATGAAGCATTAAAAAAAAAAAACAACACAAGATAAAACATTAGAGACTGTATTAAAATTCTCACTCAAGGGTATTCATAATTTGGTCTTAACAGTGGAGTATTAGTTGCCTATAAATAGCATTTGCTGCTTTAACTCCTGCCACACAGCCCCAAAGCATGAGCTAGACTTGCAAAACCAAAAGGCACCTCTACAGAGTATCCCTCTCTACTTCAGACAGTTGCTTCGAGACACCTTATGAAAAACACCCAATAATCTCACTTCCCTGAGCTGCAAAGAAAGAGAGGAAGCAACAGCAGCGACAGCTATTTCAACCGCCTCATGAAAGACAGTTAATCGATCCCCAGCATTTGCAGGGGTTTCTGACCCTGCTTCTATACAAAAGGAGGCAAGGAAGGAAAGCAGCCCGTTTCTACATGTTACAGTCCATGTGGGTTAATGCACTTCTGGGAAGGGAGATACTTGGGACAACTTGCCCTGCAAGTGGGATACAGAGTATGTGATGAATGCCACTTAAAATACCAGCCCGGCAGTCCCTAAATGCTAAGTGCTATGGTCAGTCTTTATCTGGGAATGTTCTGTAAAATGTTGTTGATTTTAGGCAAAGTGGAAGGCACCCTTGCTGGTTGCCGGTTGGTGGGCTTTCACTTGTCACCTGTGATAGACACGCGAGATCTGGCATTGCATGGCCACATTTCTTGCTGTAGACACCATTCCTCTCCCTTCGTCCCCAGCCCGCTGTTTTCATTTTGCTTTTGTTTCTTTTCTTTCAGGCTAAGGAGAAGCTGGGTAAGAGATGTTTGTTTTGGGAAAAGAAGAAAGAAAACTACTCTGGAATTGTTAAAAAAATGCAATGCAGGTTTCAACAAAGGGCCACTTTAAAGAAAGCTGAAGAGCTGTATAGAGGTCTCCTTTTTTTTCAGAAAACAAAGTTGATGGAAACAGCTGGAGACTGTAACTTGGAAAATCAAGAAAGAAAGATGAATAAAACTTCCTGTTTTCCTCTCCTACCCCAACCTGCAGGGGACAAGGGTGGAGGGTAACCTCTTCAGCCCCTTTTCAAAACAGATGTTGGCTTCCCAAAGGGTTCAGGTTTGGACTATTTTTTTTTTTAAGCAAAAAAATAATTTATTCTTTTGTACAGTGCTCTAGGGTCTTCAGCTCAGCTACAGCTTGTCGCATGTAAGTAAACGTGGAGGACTCCACTACTTAACTCTGATTAGCACAAAAAATTGATGTTAGTAAACCTTAATCTTTAAGGCTGATATATACCATTGTTTTCAACTCCCTGCCTCAGCCGAGCTTTCTGAGCTCAGTATCTTGCAGTTAGCTCCTGTTATCCTACTCACCAGTGCTCCAATTCATTGAATGTGAAAACTCAGTCGTGAAATTCTGCTTGTGAAAGCTCTTACTGCAAGTGATAGCAGTTCATTCTGCATCATTTCCCCACCTCTTTTCAGTTATCCCTTTGGGTGCATGAGCTGAGACACTTCAAGGCTCATAAAGATAAAAAAGTACTGAAGTGTCTCAGATCAAGCACCCAAAATTTAGGTTTTATTATTTTTGCTTTTGTATTGGCTTAAACACAGGTGCACCACAGCTAAGAGGTGCTGTGGAATAAAGTTTTCTTGGCTGCTCTCTCAGCACGTTCCACTGCTATAAAAGCAGTGAGAACATCGCTAAACCCCTTCTAAAATGGCAACATAGAAATCCATTAAAATTAGTAGAACCAGAAGATCTCATTTCTATTCCTAGCAATTCTATTGACCTCTGAGATCCTGGCCAAGTGACTCAACTCCTCCACATCCCCACTTCCCGCAGCTGTGAAGGGGAAATACTGACCCTGTGGTAGGACACTTTGAGATTCCTGCCCTAAAGATTTAGTTTTGTCATGAACAAAGAGCTGAGAGCTAAAGTCAGCAGGCAAACAAGAGAGCCCCTTCTTTCAGTTCAAAGATTTCAAATATTCAGCTCCTACTGCGGGAAGCTGTAACCATTTTATAAGGCAGACCCACTGTATTAATATGCTTTATATGGCTAAATCACTGAATTTAGTAATTTAATTTTTAATGGTTTATTTTTATTAATTTCCAATGATGTTGTGAATGCTCCAAATGAAGATGGTTCGGGACTTCTAATATGTTCTGTGATGAGAAGATTTTTATTGTTTTTTTCTTATAATATCTACATCAGCTCTACCTCTATTTCTGTAACCCTGCTATTGAATCCTCACTTTGGCAATTAATGTGTTTATTATGCATCACCACAGCACTACACTCATTTGTAAGGCCAGGCATGTGTTCAGAGTAAGAAGCAGTTATGAAGGATTGATTTTAAAATAAAATTAAAATACACTTACTGTCATGTAGAGATTGCGTCCAGATACAATACTTCAGAGTGGTTGTATGCAATCTCACATTGCTAGGTTCTTCTCTTCACTACCTCCCCCAGGAAACACCTGGAGCTCAAAAAATATGTTGTTTAGACTTTTTAGTGTACAAGACTTCTTTTAAAATTACATCTAAAATTTTAAACAAAGTTCTCTTAAATCCCACATGTGTGTATAAGCTCCTCAAGTCCCAAAACATGCAAAAGAAATGTAGAAATTCCTGGCAATACAGTGACTGGGGTAGCAACCACAAGAACCAAGCACATCTGAACATTGAGCATAAATGACAGAGCAAAGGCATCACCTGTAACCACAATCTGCAATGGGAAAGAGGTAAAACCAACGCTAGCCGAGGAACCATTCTTTCTGTTTTGCCAGTATCCACTGAACAAGTGTTGATTTTCTTTTTTGTTGTCAGGGATGTCTTCTAGTTTAACTCTGAAGATCTAAATCCTCAAACATACCTATATCTGAAAGTCTATGTTTGTTATTTGGGCCCTTGGGTCCTAAAATGTTTTACTTGAGGCCCAAAGCCAGGCAAATTTTATCCTTATTTCATTCAGCCCTATCTTCTGGCTCAGTATTTTTTCCCCTTGCATCCAGAGCTCAGCTGGTCTCAGCTCTGGAACAGGCTGGGCTTTTTGTTGTGCCAGACATCATTGATTATGTACCAATTTCATTTTTCACATGAAAGAGTATTTTAAGAATAAACCTCTCACTCATATTGTTTATTGTGATATGTACTGAGAGGAGCGAAGGAAATGGCAACAGTGTCTCTCACCTTCATGCGTGTAAATCCTCTTTTGTACCTATAGCAGATGACAGGAGCTGCTCTTTGCCATCTCCTTTCTGTAGGATCAAGTGGGTGTGAGATATCTCTGACTCAAAGCAATATGGGACCAAAGCCAATTATTTTGGGGCCCATGGCACTCACCAAAGCTGCTCCCTGTGGCTGGAGGCACCAGCAGAGCTGGACATGTGCCATTTGGGCCTGGAAGCCCTGTTGGCATCAGTGATCACTTCCCTGCAAGCGCATAGATCTCACTGTCTTTCTCCAGCTGAGGACTTGGCTCTGAACCACCCTTCTCTCTAAGGAAAAAGCAAGTGGTCTGATTTACAATTTTGGGTTTCAGGGCTGTAAGGAACCCCTGGCCCTCCTGCTCTGGTGAGGGAGCTCCCACCAGAAGAGTGGCCATCACAAACAAACAACCCTGTTGCACTCTCCCTATGTGCATTTGCAAACAAGCAACAGACAGAGATTACAAACGTCCTAAAGTACTTCTGTACCTTCAGGCTTACTTATTTCACACAAGCATGAGCCAGCATGGGTTAACCAGAGCATGGGGTGCAGCAGAGATTTGGGTCTATCTCTCTACCCCAAAACACTCGCCAGAGCAAAATGCACACTTACATTTCATTATGCCGCTGGAGCCACGCAGCTCTTCCCCAGCCACATCAGGGCTGCCAGAACGCTCCCAGCCTTACATCAGTGTGCATCACTGAATTATTCCTACTGCTCTCAGGACCTTCAGAATACTTGAAGCTGTGCAATGGTAGAGCGGTGGCTTGAATTGTTCTCTGTGCATTTAATTTTTATGCGAAATTTTGGGCTGGGGCCAATAGTATCGTTGAAACCAGCTGAAGATTTCACATAAAAATTAGAGTATTATTAGAGTACTACGCACGCTAGGCACACTTGCCCAACGGTGCTTTTCCACTTTCCTTGAAACAAAAGAAGAAAACACCACACTCACATCAGATAGAGAAGGTAGCCACTGCTTTTAGTACTGCAGCAAAATGTTGCTTCCAACAGCACAGGGTATTTTATCTCCTTGTGTAGCTCAGAAATGTTGTTTCCCTGACTGCCTGATCAGTTACACTGAGCACAGCACCATTTGCAACATTGCCCAGAAAGTGCATCAGTATTGCCCTCCACCTTGTCAACGGGAAATCTTGCCTGAGACAGCGTTACTATGGGACTGACGGGCTCTCCTCTAACCACAGCCGGAGCTAACGAGGTAGCAGCCTGGGGCTATGCTAAAAGGCTGGTGTGTGACATGTCTGCTGACTGGCCTATGTTCATTTACAAATAGGCTGGATCTTGCTCTAATTTAAGTCCCTTCATCCGGCTTTGAGCAAGAAAGTTAAACGGTTTATCATCCAGTGCCATTCTTGGAATACCACAAATGTCTAAAGAAATAAATTGGGAAGGAGGTTTCTGACTCATTAGGAACTTGCATTCTTGGGTGAATAAAATTCACGGAAATCTCATTCTGTTGCCATATGTTTATTTCTCTAAAGTCATCACTGGGGGGATTTGTTTGGGGGGAAGTTCCCTTTCAGATGACACACAACAGGGTCAGTCCATGAAGGAGAGCCATAAACAAGTCAAAGGTTTTCAATTGTTTTCTGCAAACCAAAAATACACCAGATAGGACCTTATTTCCCTAAGGAAGGGTACAGGCTTATAAGCCTTTAAAAAGAAAATGCAAATACTTGGGGAAATGGATGGAAAGATTCCCGTCTGTCTGTCACAGCTGGATCAAAATTGCAACGGAAATGGAAAGATACTCATCAAATTCAATAGGCTTTGATATCGACCTGTATATTTTTTTCTAGATACAGGTGCAAATTTGTATAATTGAACAAAGTTTTTCCATCATTTCAGGACAGAACTTACTGCAGAACTTGAGAGACAGCTTGATGAGAGAAAAGTATATCGCAAAAAAACTAATGCTGTTTCAGCTTGACTAAGCCTATTTAGGCAGTGATTAAGGGTCACTACAAGTGATTTGCCAAGGAGACTTGAAAGAGGGAAGTACTTGGGTAAACTTCAGTGGAATTTGGGCACAGAAAATTAGAGTGATTTGAATGCCAGCTCAAAATGCAATATGAACAGAAACAGTTAAAAATAATCTGCCAAATTATCCTTCAAATAACATCTGAATCATAAATTAACATTCAGAGAATAAAATATCTAATAGTGACAGAGACTTTGAACTGACAGTCATCCTGATAAATAGTGTGAGGACGAAGAACAGAGGGATATTTAAAAATCTATCACCAGGCTGCACAGGGAGGATTTATTTCCCCAAAAAGACTTGATAAAAATACAAATATACCCGTAGATTTATGTTCCCTAATCTCCTAATCAAGAAAACACTGAGTGCACAATATTCAAGAACATCAAAGCATAGATATAGTGGCTTCAACTGCACGCATAGGTGCTGCAAATACGGGGATAGTCACACAGAGCAGCTGTTACTGAATTACTCATTAGCAATGCACAAAAGTGAGTTCAGGACACACAAGAGTTGAGCCACAAAGCAAAACTCACTGCAGCATAAATGCTTTCAGCGTGTTCATCAAACTGATTATGGTTGTCTTAAGCCACATAAAAGGAGAGCTCAAAAATGAGCTCTCAAAAAGAGAAGGTCAGAACCGAGGAAAGCAATGGTTTTGAACTGCCTATGGAACCTCAATAAAAGACATCGTGCTCACATTCAAGAAGTCAGGGCAGAAATAAAGTACATGTGCACCATTGATCTCAGTCCCGCTGAAATTAACTGCAGTCCTGATTATCACCATGGTAAGCAATTCCACAATACATGGTCACATCTCAGGTTTGAAACACTTCATTTTTCTGCTTCCAAAAATCCTTAACCATTTCTGGGTTATTACACCAGTCAAGGTACAGAGCAGGGTGGTTGCTCACAACCAGAAAATGATGAGCCACAACCCTGCCATGGGGCTGGAGTTCAGGTGCTCTCATTCCCACTGTCCCAGTGCTGCAGGTTCACCCAGGCAGTGGTGAGGTGGCCTCCCCAGCCCCGAGGGGTGTCCTGCATACCCTGGGACTGATTTCAGTGAGGTGGTCTTTGAACAGCGACAAGTCAACAGCACCTTTGAAGAACAGCACATGCTCTTTTCCAGAGGACCTGGGCAGCGTCTCAGGAGAATGGGATTCTCCAGGAGAACCTCCAAAAGGTGGTTTCATCATGGGAGAAAATAGGACATCCCTGAGGAAAGTGCTCAGCTTCTGCTGACAGAAAGAATAAAGTTTCTGGATAAAAGACTAAAAGATTCCAGAGTCTCCAAAAATAATTATAAAGCAGAGCCAGCTCAAGCCTCAGAATCAGATACAGGGTAAGAAGGCTGCAGGGGCTTCAAAATGGGTTCAAACAGCACAATTCGTGGAGCTCGGCTCATTTTAGTGAGTTCAAGTCCTGGGTGGAGATGTCTGATCTCCACGGGAAACCTTATTTTGTTCTGTTTTGATTGACACATTCACAAATTCGGAGACACCAGTCTTACGCAAGGGGTTTAATTAAGGAGGATTAGTACAGTCAGTAAAACCTGGTGGTCTCTGTAATGTATTCTGGATCTTTCAGCCAAACTGAGTCAGAGATATTTCATCAGAACACTCTCCTAATGGAGTAACTGCATGCAGCTATAACTGGAGATGGATATGTGCCACTGAATTTGTATTAAGCAGACACTTTGCCTAAAGGGAGATGTCTAGGTCCCAGTCTAAAAAAAAAAAAAAAACAACCAAAAAAAAAGAAAGACTAAAACAAAAGCAAAAGAAAAAAAAATACTGAGCAGCAAAGTATTAAATGTGAAAGAATACTCCTTTCTAAAAATGGATCTGACGCTTGTTACCTTTTCTGCTAGGCATCATTTAGCTAAACATTTGGAGATCACCAATGTAAAAAAGTTCTGCTTACATCGTTAGTCACCTCCATCTGCCAGCAAATAAATCCCAGTCAGCTGTTTGTTGAGCCAGCAGAAATATGGCAAGGCTAACGGTTTTATTCTTGAAAGAGCCCTGATTGTGTCTCCCCATTCAGGCTCTGTTTTGTTTGAATACAAAAGGATTTACTGGGAGAGGAAGTATTCATTTCATGCCTGCAGATCAGAATTCAAAGGCAAGATTTGACAGGCAGAGATACAATGGGCAGGCAAAGGTAATAATAAAAGTACTAATCACCTAATATAGCGACAATTTCATTCACATACTTCGCTGACCTACCATATACCTTTTCCCTTGGCTTGTTATGAACAGGAGACTTGCACGTGTCTGTAGTGGTAGTTTATAGTGGTATAGTTTATATGTGGTACAGTTTTTTATTGGTAGTTTTAGTTAGGTAGTTTGTTGCATTGTGATAATACCAAATATACTCTGTTGTAGGAGGTACACAGTTTTCTAATTCAAGATACATACATTTGCATCAGTAGTTTTGGTAAGATAAAGCATGCAAAAAAGGGGACCATTTGCATGTCTAAATGTATGTCTTCAGGATTCGATCTGAAATGATTACTTTTCATGACATCCCTTTCATTTGCAATTTTGTAATCAACAGCAATTGTTTTATCAATGGATTTTCTCAAAATTAAAATGATCATTAAAAAGTTGAAGTAACCTAAGGCTTAAAAGCCAGGTGAATAGATGTGGTAAATTAAGATTAGCATGACAATACTTTAAGCCTGAAAGAAGGATCCAAACCCTTAGATTCAGGCCAGCACTAGTGTTGCATATGAGGATGTGTTACAAAATCAATACAAAAAGATGGCTGTATGTCTAATGATGACCAAACGGAAGTGTGGTATTATGCTGTTCTCATTCATCCTAGTGCAAGCCTGAAATAAGTGCAGCTACTCCTTACTGCAGACAGAAACATACTGCAATTCTGTATAAATTGTCTTTTTGATTTACTGGAAGAACTCCTCTTACGTGAAAAAAACTTTCACTTTTGCCTGAGGGACGGGATACCATCCAGAGGGACCTGGACAAGCTCGAGAAGTGAGACCATGTGAACCTCGTGAGGTTCAACAGGGCCAAGTGCAAGGTCCTGCACCTGGGTCAGGGCAACCCCCAGCATCAGTACAGGCTGGGGGATGAAGGGATTGAGAGCAGCCCTTGACAGAAGGACATGGGGGTACCGGTGGGTGAAAAGCTGGACATGAGACAACAATGTGCACTCGCAGCCCAGAAGGCCCACCGTATCCTGGGCTGCATCAAAAGAAGCGTGACCAGCCGGTCGAGGGAGGTGATTCTGTCCCTCTGCTCTGGTGAGACCCCACCTGGAGTCCTGCGTCCAGCTCTGGAGCTCCCAGCACAAGAAAGACATGGACCTGTTGAGTCCAGAGGAGGGCCATGAAAATGATCAGGGGGATGGAACACCTCTCCTATGAAGAAAGGCTGAGAGAGCTGGGGTTGTTCAGCCTGGAGAAGAGAAGGCTCTGGGGAGACCTTATTGCGGCCTTTCAACACTTAAAGGGGGCTTATAAGAAAGATGGGGACAGACTTTTCAGCAGGGTCTGTTGCAACAGGACAAGGGGGAATGGTTTTAAACTAAAAGAGGGTAGGTTTAGAACCTATAAGGAAGAGATTTTTTACAATGAGGGTGGCGAAACACTGGCACAGGTTGCCTAGAGCGGTGGAATTTGCCCCATCCTTGGCAACATTCAAGGTCAGGTTGGACGGGGCTCTGAGCAACCTGATATAGTTGATGTCCCTGCCCACGGCAGGGTGGTTGGACTAGATGACCTTTAAAGGTCCCTTCCAACCCAAACTATTCTATCATTCTATGATTCTATGAAAACAATTTTGTCCTTTTTTCTCAAAGGCAAAATCGCCCAAATATAATTTTAATACATGAATTATGGTACATGGAAGTTTCTCCCTATTCTGCTGTTAGATTCTATTCCAGTGATATAAACTGTTTGCAAAGCAAGCAGGATTTGACTGGTTTTCTGTCCATCATATGAAATAACCTCTGGAATGTTTGCATGCATTATGACTTTTATGACATAAAATTTTTAAGGTTTTTCTTTTCAGTAGATTCCTAAAAAGCCCATTAGTTTTGATGACTAATTTGCAATTTCATTCCAGCAGAAGCCATGCTGTTCACAGGTTTTATTTGGCTTTAAACAATCATTAGGAAACTGTCTCCCATCTTTCCTAATGTTCCTCAGTAAGAAATATTTTACAGAGGGAAACCCTGCCACCAGCTGTATCATGCATTTGAAACCCACAAAGAACCGAGTTCAAATAAGGAGAATCGACCTTTTCAATGAGAAATCCCATTGGCCTGCAGGATGCAATCCTGCCATCCAGTTGAGTATGTCCTGGTACCACAACTGCTTCTTAATTCTGCACCACAAGGAAAAAGTACCTAAACAAAAAAACACAAAGATCCTCCAGAAAAGCTGTGCTTTTCCCATGATTTATTCCACTATTGTTCAAGGCCTTCTCCAGCTGGGAGGTAGCTGGCTGTAAAGTTTTGAACTCAGTGGGGGTGAGACATGACACACTTTCTAAGACAAGTACCATCAATCCTTTCAATCAAGCAGATATTTTTAGATTATTAAAAACTTTAAAACTTTAAAAGTTACACTTTCTGAGTTTCAATATTGCACCATATCTGGTAAATGCCTGTGCATTTTTGCTACTGTAGCAGGCATTTAAAATATTTTCAATTTGAAGATATCAAGCCCAACATCTATCAGCTGTAACGATTTGACAAAACTGACAGAAGATGGAAGTGGACAAAGTATGTTTCAAAATAACATTGGTGATTAATCAAAGTGAGTTGCCCAAAAGTCCAAGATCTGGAGCAGAGAAAACTTCCACCAAATTAGAAGCTGACATCCAACTCAAATGTAATTCTAAACTATCAATAATGATTTTAAGGAGTCAGTTTTAAGTATTATAGAAAAAAAGGATTTCATATTGGCTTTGACCTTAAAATGTTTAGTGTCCCTCTCATTTGAGCTAGAAATTCTCATACTTGAAAATGACCAGTAATTAACTTTGCTATATTTCTGTTTGTTTAATGAATGCAAAGACTCTTCTATGCTCTGTGGAATTATAACTGGACATTTCTGTTCCAAGAAGTTTACAGTAAGAAGGCAGCACAGAAAATATTGTACACAAAACAAAGTGCTGGAGCTACGTCACTTCGTGGCCGTTCTAGGTCATTCTTATTTTTTCAGCCTGGTTTCCTCAGGAATCCTGTTCTGTTTGCTTGTGTGTCTGTTTATAATAGGTGACCCTTTCACCTCATCTCATCCCAATAGATTTGACCCCATTAACCAATACAAGAATGAAGCTGTTGGTAGCTGGTGAGAGGTGGAAGCCACCCAGAGGACGGAGTCCCTCTCTGACCTCTCGCAGACAGAAGAATGCTGTGAGGGTGACACTCAGCATAACCCAGAGCATCCCAACAAAAAGAAGATGGTTACAACCAGCCTAACTTCAGTACCATCTTCAGTCGGGGTTTAGATTTTATGAATTGCTAGAGAATCACTCTTACAAATTACCAGAGAAACCAGTTCTTCAAGTTTCTCACCCTTATGGATTTTCTGGTGTCCAAAAAGCCATACTGAAGCTTTTCCAATGCGTTGCAGTATTCGTCAAGTCTTGATTCATAAGAGCACGCTGACATATATTCCTGCTACAGTCTTAGCATAATCCCACTGAAATCATGATCAATGAGGAAGTTCAAATCCATTAGAAATCAGACTCACTTAGATTCAGCATATGCCCAAACTACTCATTTATGGTAATCAATGATACCACACCTGGCAGGAAGAAGTACATGTTGGGAATAATATGCAGCAAAAAGAAGGATGGGCACCCCACCACAGAAGCCACTTTGTGAGGATTTGGGACTATGCGGAAGATGGGATGATTCTGAGTTTGGGCAGAGCGAAGGATCACATGTGGGTGAGAGCAAAGGCAGTGTTGGGTGAAGAGGAAGAGAGAAAGTCCGAAATGGAGGTGGGAGAAGAGGTATCCCAGAGTCCATGGGAGAACAAGACTAAAACTGATGGACAACATGAGCAGGAGCCAGAGCTGGACCTAAGAGGAGCAGAGACACAAGGGAGCAAGGGGTGACAGAGAGAGTACCACACCAGCAAAGGGCATTGGTTGCCACCACGTGATATTCAAAGCCAAAGTTAGAGCAGAGGCATGTGAAATGGGATTCACGTGGCTATCTGCAAAGCCTGGTTCATCATTCCTGTACTAGGATGGGAAGAATGAAGTTTTGGAAGGATGACTGCTGATTAGAGGGAGGAGACTGAATATCTAACTTTTAAAGAGTTAGGTGAGACAGATCCCATCATAGAGATGGGCTTAGAAGGAAACACACCACACACACACACACACACTCACTCCCACACACACCCCAGACGAAGAATAAGCAAGCTTCCACAGTAGCCTCCATGTGTAGCAGACGAGAAAGGACTGGACGTGACATGGGAAGCTGAACAAGGCAATTGGGGTGGAGAGAGGAATTTTGCCAGAAATGGAACCAGCAGACAAAACTCAGGGGAACACTGTGCTGTCAGTATTCAGCACGAGTGTTCATGGGGAGACATGCCAGAGACCACTGGAAATGCAAGACCTAAGAATAGTACAGGGAGCAAAAAAAAGCTGCACTTGTGTAGCAGATACCTTTCTCCTTTTTATCTAAGACAGGCCACCATGGTAAATTATTTCTCAGGAGAAACCAAGAAGCTTTAAAGTGTCAGATTCTCTAAATGTCAGAAGTCAGAAACGATCCTCATACTCCCATCATGAAGTCATTCTTGCAATGCCACACCACACCGATAGGCAAAATTAACTGGATGAAAACATAGTGTCGTCTAAAATAATACCACATGTGACTCAGCAGTTCTTATATACTTTGTGAAACAAATGCTAGTAATTCAGTGGTTCTATAGAAAATACCCTCTGCCCAGAGTGAGCATTCAGCGAGGTCAGAAGGATTACTTGGTGAATAGGACTTAGGACTTGCTGCGGTGAATGAAGGCTGACAAGCTGATTGTGAAAATCCAGTATTTTCTTTTAAATTCAGCTTCTCAATAGCTATACATATGGGAACATCTAGATTTTTGTCTGTTTGAGTCTCCAGATTAAAAAATAATGTGATGTTTCTGGATAAGATTCTTGATGTTTTCCTCTTCTTTCAGAGAGGAATAGAGCAGCGACAGGATCAATCCCGGTTTCCCAAACTGACTCACTCAATCTGCAATCTAATTAAAAAAAAATCCCCCTTCCTCAGCCAAAAAAAAAATAGACAGAATAAAATAAAGCTTATATATAAAATTAGAGTTTTGCACCCTCACTGGTGTTATTTAGCTGAACATATTTTTCCCAAGCTCTAACATTACAGACCATTAAACACTTTTGCAGTACCCGTTGAAGCGAGGACATTCTGGTTTGCAACTGAGGGAAGCCTGCTCCCCTATGCCAAGGACTTAACCTGCATTTTGTGAGAGCTATACATGTAGGAAATTTGCAACAAAAACAGCATAGAAAGCAGCAGATGTTTGTGAGAAGAAAGTAACAGGTGTCAAAACTAGCATCCCAGAAATGATAGGAAGACAAATGAAGAAAATATGGAATATGAGATGTAACCATCATATATCTGTTTTCTGATAGTGTATCACTGCCCCTTGCCGATTTTGGAAAGCCATGAGCATGATCTTCCGTTATTACCTTTATTGATTTGTACTGCATCAGCTTTCTTGATTCACAAATTTCAAACTGGTCAGCTAACACACATGTTCTGTCGCAATGTATTGAATAAAACAGGCAAAAAAGCTCCCTTCTTTTTTTTTAAATTTAAAGTACGCCCTGCCCTTTTCATCAGTGTTGCCCTTCAAATGTGCATGTCAAATGAGCTTCTAAGTCAACACAGGCCAAGTGTAAAAAGTGTGACTAGAGCCGTTCCCAGAGAAAGGAGCTGCAGACCAGATGTGCATCACACCCTCTCGCCAAAACCCACCCCACGGCAGAGGCATTGACTGTTGTTTCACACTGGTGCACTTCCCAGCTCGTTGCTCCAGAAGAGCGAGCCTCTGCAATGCCACTTTAACTCTTGTAAAATAAAGTATCAGTTACATTAACATTTTAAAGGAAAAGGCAAACAAATTTGTTGCAGCCTTCAGAGCAGAGTCCAATGCAATGATTGATGTTATGTTTCACTGCCAACAAAGGCTAGTGCAGACAGTTTTGGATGTATTTAAGGAATAATAGAAATTTGAGACTCTTTTCCTCAGCTCAAGCTCTTTTCTTAATAAGGTGTCACATCCCTTCCCTTACTTCTCACACAGATTTTCTCATGAAAAATCCTTGCTTTTTGCTGATCGGAAAAAAAACAAGGATCTGCTCCTGTACAGATGGTAACACTGCTGGATTTCAGTAGCAGAAAAGTGGGGAAAGGCAAAAAAGCAGTAGTGACTGCCATTGTGCAGGACACATGTTGATAAGGCTGTGGCACCCACCATGAAAATAAAGCAGGGACTGAAGGAAGTTTTACAGCCAGTGGTTTGGCAATTGTAACAGAGAAACAATGAACAAATCCATGGGGGGGGAAGTCTGTGGTGGTCCTCAATCTGTTTATAATATATAATGCTTGTTGGGTTTTATTTACAGCATGCACCAGAGAGGTCTTACTGCCTTGCATAATTACGCTGGCAAAATCTTCCAGTGTAGATGCTGTTTTATCACAGTGCTAGTGCTCAGACGAGCATGGCATCCCACCAAAAACTGTGAGAAGGCGTAAGAGCTTTTATAGCTGCATCTGTATAAGCTGCTTTAGCCACATGCCACTGAAACAATACAGTGCAAAGTGGTCTGAAAGCCTTGTTTCACTCGGCGTCAAGGGAAACCGAGGATGCAGGTACAGGGAGATAAACGGGGTGGAGGAGTTTCATGTGCATGTGGGACACGTAGTGAAGTATTCGTGCACACTTTTGCACTGCTTCCATCTTGAAATTATACAGGTGATCATAAGCGGGTAATTCAGACAAAGAAAGGAAAAACATTTAAATTTTAAACAAAATATTTTTGACCAGCCTTTTTTTCAGCAGTTTCTGACAGTGGTTCAAAGGCTGAAGTCTCCTTCAGTTAAAGAAGGATCTTGAAAAGACAAAACCTCTCATCCCTCATCTTCTGAACTTACTTTATTTTCCTTAAAAATGTTTTCTATCAAGTCAACGTCTCTTTTTTCTCGGTAATCCCTTCAGACTTCATAACTGAGGAGTTAGGGTCCACTGACACGGGAGCTCTTCTATAGACCTCGGTGAACAGTGGGTTGGCCACTATGTGAATATAATGCTGTGTGCAGGAAACAGCCTATTAGCACCGCTTTCATCATTAACCTCTTTGCATACCCCTACTCCTCATTTCAGGTGAACATGCAGACTATATTTTATAAATACTTTCAAAACCAACAGACTTCGATTTAAAACTGAAAAAAAAATCTAAGTTGTAATTATGACCATTTCAGCTATGATAAAAAATGTCACTAATACAAAGCCTAGTTCTCACGGGCAGGACCTGAAACTGTGGACATCCCTCAAGGAAGTGGACCCAGCTACTCAATTCCTACTGCATTTGATTCTAATCACTGTTTTCTAAAAAATTCTGGAAATGGGTATACAGTGTAAATCTAAAGACTTGTATACATGCTTTTAGAAGCAGTTTCCTTTTCTCGGTTTCCATTTACCAGAATATTGGATCTATTTAAGTATGTTCCATTAACTTCCCTTCATTACAAAGAGAATTTGTAATGTCTTGGCCATGATCACTAGAAAACACAGTGTTCACAAAAGGGATTGTTGCTTCACCCAAGACCAAGAGGCTATAAAAGACTGATTATTATATGGTATCTAGTTATACTTAAGGTGAGGATATCTCCTCCTGGTATAGCCTACAAATTCAGAATAAGTTACAGAGAAAGGGATTGGACCCATAGCTTCCACTCTATGTCTAGGGGACCTAGGTGATCCCACAGCCTAAAACATAACTGAAGTTTTCTTAAAGTAAATATGCAGTAAATACATACAAATCTACAAACAAAAGCTTTCCAACTGCTCCCACCCCGTATGTAGAGCTGCACATTGCACCAAAAATGGATCTGTTTCTAGGCTGCTATTCACCTAAACCATAACATTGTACCAGCTGATAAATCTGAGAAACAGAGCAGTCTAGGTCGGAGATCTGTGAGAGAACTTCTGGTGAGACCAGCGTTATTTCTAAACCCAAAGACATTTCTATAGATTTTCACAGGCAGCCCAGAAAATGAGGATTTGGGCAGAGAACGTGTTCTTTCAGTGAGCGATGCCATGAAGATAAAGCGTCAAGGACAGTTTGAAGACTGCAGTCACACTTTTAACAGTGTTTCTGTGGTAATTAATCAGCCTGGATAAGAAGAGACTGCAGTACTATTTCCCTTTTTCAGTCTTCGTTTGGGTGTTACTCAGTGTCCGTATCTAATATATGCCCTTCAGCTACACACTAAACCAAAATCAGAGAGAGAACCAAGCAGGGATTCAGATCTTCGCCCCCCCAAGCCCAGCTCTCAGCAGCTGGATGGTCACTGACCTGGATGCTCACTGAGCAGACCTCCTCTCTGCTCTCACACCACTCATGTTCTGTTCCAAATAAGGAGGCCACAAGACGTGCCGAGCTTTGCTCTCCATTGCAACTGATGCCAGGAAGGCAGACCGGCTCTAACAGGAGCAGGGCAGAACGACAGAGCTTGCACAGGCAAGGAAAGCAATGTACAGTGGGCAAGACGCATACCGTCCTCACCTCACTAGCATCTCTGGGAGCTAATCATAGTCACAGAAATTTTGGGAATGAAAGGGTGATAAATCCACATTCCAGGTGAATCATCCATTATGAAAAAAGAGCTATAAAACCGCAAAACAATAGAGACCTCTCAATAGAGTAAAGCAAGTGATTTGAACCAGAACACACTTTCCATTCTCTTTCCCAAAGAAATTCCCTCTCTTTATCTAACACGTGTTAGCTTTGGATATCTGAACTAATTCACGTCAAGGGCAGTACGTAGCCAAATGCCATATCCTGGCTGCAGTTCTTTTTGGACAATAGTGAGACATTTTATTGCAGTCTAATACTGTTGTACATATCAGCACCTGTTGCATGTGCATATTTTAAGGTTTATGGTTTTATTGTTTTATTGTGAATTTCCTGCTCTTTCTTTATGGAAAGCAAATAGCTGTGATTTTTCACACCCCTTTTAAAAATACATGCAATGATTGTCACATTTTAGCACTTCAGATGCAAGCAGTTTCAGCTTCCTGTCTAAAAATCATCCTGCAGATTTTATCACCTTGCAATCCCATTTATAAGTTTAAAACACAAGTATTCAGTCCAGTGTGGCTGGCTGTTTTTCCTTACGGAGGTTTGAAAAGCCATTGAGCCATTTTTGGGAGATTTTCACTTTGAGAAATCATGCTACATTTTTCCTGTTATTTTTCGTTACATAACTCAGTGCTTTAGACAAGAAGAGACTTTAAGGACCCAGGTTTGATACCATTGAAGAGAAATATTGCTCTAGAATTAATCAGGATCTGCCATTTTGTAAAAAAGATCTGTTGTGATTCGTTCCTATTTTAAGATAAACTGACATTGGATTAGCATGATCTAATATTTTAAAATGCTAAACTGCTAGCTATTTCCTCCACAATTTTCAACAATAAGGTTTAGGCATTTCAGGAAAATGAAGGCTTCTATTTAATAGAAGGAGCTGAGCAGATCCATATTCTTGTTAAAAATAAAGGCTGTTTTTCTGAAATGTATCATTGGGCTGTTGGCATGTTCCATGTGCCCATGGCAAAAATCACTATCCAGCATGTAGACATGATAAAGATAAATACATGAACCTTTGGCATTAAAAGGAAAACGGCCCCATACTGTTTAATACCAAATTTCTAATACCAAAATACCAAGTAAGCCTTTACTAATACTTCTAAATTGTCTTCAGCTAAAACCAAACAACATGCAGTTTTTATCTCAAAGGAGTGCTTTAAAGGAAATGAAGCTCAGTAGTGGAAGGCTAAGAAAAATACTAACCTGTTTTCTCATAGCTTCTTTTTAAACACAAATCAGCCTTACCACAATCAAAAAAATTGTAATGACACCTTTATAGAGACTCCTAACCACTTGTTTCTATCAATGGGCACGGTCTCTTGAGCAAAGCCTCTAGCTCCAAGCATGAGGTACTATTCCCAATGGTACCAGCCAGCGTTTACGAGCTCTCACTCTTGGGTGCATTGGCCTCCAGGTTACAATTTAGTCACAAACAGAAAGTATCTTCCCACTGCAGTTCTGATCTGAGCTAGGGCTGCTCTCAGCCTTCTCACCAGCAGCAACCTGATGAAATAAAGTAGATGGAGAAACCCATGACGAACAGAAGTAGGCATAGATTTGCTGTTGCTTGGATAATAACTTGCCAAGATGAGAAGACCTTGGAGAGAGCAGGACAAGAGTTCAAACACATTAACTTATGAATGACTTCTGCTCTCCATCCAGGGTAGCCCAGAAAAGAGGAAAAGAAGTGCAGAAACCATGCATGGCTGTCCTGAGATTTCCTGATAGCCCAGCACAGCTGCAGCAGTACCAACCATGACCCGCCACGAAACCACAGCCACGTACCTCCCGCACTTTTCTGCACTCTCGGGTGCAGGAGAAAGGAAAGGAGCAAATCATGCTGACATGAAGCCTTCTCACAGGCACTGTGGCTGTCATCCGTTGGTCTGAGCTGCTTCACCAGTGTGGAAATTTAGGTTATTACAAGGTACATCCAGCTTGCAGGCAGGAAGAGTGGGCACCCCTAGAGTGACCTCCTGCCCTTTGGGGTGCTCCCTTAGATAGGACTGCCATCCACAGAGCACTTCTTTTTTTTTCTTTCTTTTTTTTCATGCCTCTAGTTAGGGACTCGGCCATATACTGTGAGTTGCAAACATTAAAGACCACAAGAAACTGTACAGGAAAACCAACAGTCCTACACTTAAAAAGGAACGGTGGTGGCTGGCCCAAGCAGCCACTTGAAAGTACAATCGGGACAGGAAAGACACAGCGTGTGAGCAGACGGTCATGAATGGCTCTATTTAATGCGGGGGAAGAAGCAAAAATAGAGATTTCTAAAATAGCCAGGTCAGACATTCCCTTACAGAAAAAATCCCACAGCATGCTCCTGAGTTGCCCCACACCAAACGCCAGTGCGGAGCCGGCGCTGCCTCTCCAGCCTTTACTGCTCAAGCTCAGCTCAGTGTCTGGCAAAGAGCAGCACGTGCTGCCGGGGCTGATGGACTCTGCAGCAGGGTAGGGTGCAAGTGGCAGCGACAGAGCTCCTGGAGGAAAGAGCAAGTTTCTGTCTATAGACACAGAAATTGGATGAACTTACCCAAATCCAGTGCCTATTCTCAGGCAGAAACACATTCTTTTCTTCTGACTTTACAACCTGCCCATGCTTCTGCACGCATTCAAAAAAGAGAAAACTTGTGGGTGAATGGATGTGGTTTTGTTTCTTAAGCTGGCCTTTGTCTCTTTAATTCCCTTGTTTCCTTTTCAGAAAGAACATTTTCCCCACCTTATTTAAGACTGGAAAGCACAGAAGAACCCTCTTTTCAAACAATACTTTTGGCTACAACAAAAGTATTTTGTAATTACATTTGTTTTAAATGCTGTCCAGCTAATCTGGTTATATCCTGGGACCATTTTCTCCGGTTTTAGCTCTGAAACAAATGATGATTTATTTTCTGGTTGTTACTTAAGTGTATATAGATGTGATCTTCGAGGAGCCTCATTTGTCATTATTCAGGACATTCGGCAATCAGGCACAAGAAACTAATCAAAGTGACTAAATTATGTCAGCTGACTACAATACTATTTTCCAAAACTTTAAAGCAATGCTCTGCAGCTGTATGTAAGTAACCTTTCTACTGGGAATTGATGTCTTCTAGGGTTTTGTGTTTTGGAGGAACATGTGTTCAGGGACCTCACCAGCTGCCTATGGAAAACCGTTTTGCTCTTAAAGCAAAACCATATGTCAGGCCAAGGTAAGGGAAGCATTTGAAAAAAAGAAAAATGTCTTAAAAAGTGATGCTGAAAACTGTCAGACAGCTAGCCATGCACTGCAGGAGGTGGTAGCGGATTAGAGTCCCCCCAGAGCTATGGGGAGGCAGGGCGCTCTGCAAAGGGGTGAATTTCCATTCTTAACCTGTGAAGGCAGGAGGGAAAAAATAGAGCTACAATTAGCAGTTTGGCAGCGGCTCTGTTTTGACTGAACAAGGCCCCATGGACTTTTAAGCAACGTGCTGGCTCTGTTTGCCCACAGACAGCTCCCCCGGTGCTGCACCAGCAATCCACGCTCGGGTCTGGTCCCGCTCCCCAGCAGCCAGTCAGTGCTTCTCCCACAGGGCCCCATTTAGCCCTGGGGGGAGCCTTGCCGAACCAGCAGAGCATTGCCCAGACCTAGATCTGTGGGCTGCTGGTAGCCAAGAGAAGGCTGGGAAACAGACACTAAGAGCTATAAAATGCCCACGATGGCAAAGGAGAAGAGACCGGAGGGGAGGTGTCCTTTCAAAGACCAAGGGCCGGCAGGTTGCTAGCACAGCCCTGTGAAAAAACGCTGACTAGAGGGTCTGAGCTTGCAGCACCTATGCAAAATAAACACACCAGTGTGCAGGTGTCCTGGGTAAATGTGGGGGCGGGAGGAGAATCCTTGTTGCTATAAATTCACAAAAGAATTTGCAAAAGCACGTGCAATGTCTTGTCCATTCTCCCAAGCCTGCAAAATGTGAGCCTGTGGAAACCATATACATACAGATCCTGCTTATTAACCTTGCTCTTTGGTGATGCTCTTGCACCAGTGAATATGACAATTATCAGTGGTTAATTATCAGCCAAGTAAGCCATGTATGAATGTAATCTCCCACTGCACAAAAGGGGCCAAAACAAGAAAGAGGCTGTTATGTCTGTCAGATAAGTCATATGTATGTCAATGGCAGAAGCAGCAATAAAAATAACTTGGCTACTGTACCTTTGTGAATACTCATGGAACACCAGTAGTATTAGAATAAAAATAATAAATAATAATAATAATATCATCTAGATATTGCTTTTCAATCTTACGTCAAACAGCAACATGAAGGTGCTTCTGGAAGGACTATAAATGAGTATAATTTGCTCTGCTGAAGAAATATATCTGCATGGTAGCAAAAATAGACATCTCCCACAGATACACACCCACACCCTAGCACTTGACTTCAAGACCCAGTACCTCCTCAGTATCCTCATTTCCCCAGCATTTTATCCTAGTCTCCATGTCCAGCTAGTTCCTTTCTCGCCCTACACCCTGGCAGGTCAGCCTCCCACCTGATTTCGCAGTCTCTCTGTCTACACTGTTGTTCCTCTTCCAGCTGTCTGGGTGCAAAGGACAGAGAAGTCACAAGAAAGATAGGTATGCATCACCTCTGACCATGCTACAGACCAAGCAGTGGGAAATGGCCATCACAAAGTCCTTCTGGCACCACCCCTGTAGCCTGAGCCTAGAGCATGGATACCAGGTCTGTCCAGCACAGGAAGCTGTGGAGGCTCCAATGCGCCACAGAGATTTTCATTGCTAAATTCTAACAAGTTTCTTATGAGTATGAATAAATTGCAATTTTTCAACTGTTTATAACTTGGCAAAGCATGAGTGGATTTTCCCTAAAGGACCAAAAAGCACATCCCTGACATAAAGGCAGCTCTTGTGCCAAACCGAGAGCCCCTACTGCAAAGCTCCAAGGCACTTGAACTTCCCAAAGAAAAGGTCACCTAACCTTTTTTAGCCTTGGAAGCCAATGCATTGTTTACCCTTCGCCTTGTTCTCATAAACAGCAGAACTACTTTGACTGATATTTTCAGAAATAAAAACCTGCCCAAGGCATGGAAAATTCACCTAAATGAAGTTTTGGAAAAGTTGTGGAAAACGAAAACCAGAGTTTTACTGTGGGAAACAAAGAGCGGCCTGGGTAACAGGACTGCCAGCCTACCTAAAATCACAATGAAATAACCGGTGTTACAGTGGTGGGGTAACTGTACCTCTCACTGCCGTGGGCCCCTGCTATACCTACACCCAAAACCGCAGGCTCCCCTGCACGTGCGAGCAGGGACTCTTGCAGGCAGGTTCCCTCTCCCAGGCCACCATCAGCCATAGCGACCAGGATGCGTGCATTCAGCGGACGCTGGTTTGGGAGGCAACTGTCACCCACAGCAGAGCAGCAGACGCCGGTGACACCAGGACTTGGCTGACAGGTTTCATTACCATGATCCTAATATTTCAAGTCAGCAGCATGAGGCCAGGAAGGAGCTCATATGTCACTGAGGTCCCTGCACTTCCCCGTAGAAGACACTCTACGCCACAAGCGGCGCGTCCCGACACGACTCATAGACTAAATAGCTAAATCTCTTTCTTCCTCCAGATCTCTACAGACTCTCAGGGCTGTAATATACCCCATAACGTATTCCCGCAAAGCCTGTAGTAATTCACTTGTCATAATACACCAAGGACACAGGCCAACAAAAGCAGATTTGTGTTTCATCTTACATTCTGATCTCTGAAGTTATGCTAAAAGAAAGTAAATTGAAATGCAGAGGCACTTTTTTTTGGAACCCATTTGTGGTTTATTATTACAATGAGCTAAACAGGCCTGGCAGAAACATGTGGTCTACACAGAACAAGCTTTTATGTGAGCCAAAAGACCACTTCCACCATTTAAAAGGATGAACAAAGATCAGGATAGTTCCAAGGGGTGGCAGAGGGAAGGTGTGGACCTCAAAGAGTTAGCAAAACCCTTTACAGGAGTAATAGAAGAACCCAACAACACTGTCCTCTCTGTTTCCACAAAGGACACAGTTGGGTAGATTCGTTTTCCTTTTCCCAGAAATAATCAGATCTTAGATTAAAGTCACATACAGTAATATAAAAATCAGATCACATCACGGAAAAGAATCTCTTCCATATCAAACAGAAATGCACTTGTGAAAACATATGGAGGGAACAAGTTGGCATATCTGCTCATGTTTACTTATCCTGGCAAAGAGGGGAAGAAACATAGTATTTACAATCATTTGTTCTTTATTATGGTGTTTTGCTTTGCATCCCACATGATTACCATGCTTTTTACAAGTTAGCTATCTGCTGAATTCCTACTTGCATCTACCTTCCTTCGCACCTTCCTTTTCATCTATGTTTCTTTCTTGGGTTCAGGTACATATTTAAAAATCTCTCTTTTTTCCCAATTTTTTCTATCTTTTTTTTTTTTAAGTAGATCTCCCCCACAGTTTTTTGTTGGTTTTTTTTTTTATAGCATGAAGTTAGTTTCAACCTGGAACTAACCTCAGCATGGAGTTCGTTTCATGCTGGGAGTAGCGAATGAATGCTGTTGGACACTCATCTCTAGCAAGTGCTGAAGAGGTGTTCTAGCCTGTTAGCAAGAGGTGTCTTCTGAACCAGCTGGAGAAGTTGCATTTACCTTTCTATTTAGACAGGCAGTTTCATTCCTAATCTCAATGCATTGCAATAGCCACATAAACTAAACCCAAATGCATCTGACAATCAACAGAAGCAGCTGCCAAGGAGAGGCATATGTCAAGGTTGACAAATAGATATGCATGGCATCTATAAAAGTATGGCAAGAAGGCAGCAAATCTTGTCTACATATGGTGGCAGAAAACTTTTCATTCATTCTCCTGGCAGGCTAGAAGAGTTGCCTAAGAGAGCTATTTCCAGCCACGGTGTCTCAGAGTACCCATGAAGTCACATTCATATAGACGTATCCAAAAAAACATGTAGTGCAGCCTCTTCAGGGAACGTGATAGACACGGTCCATTCTTTGGTGTGTTCCTATTCCCCAGCCTACTTCGTTTTCTCTGCTTCATCTTCAGCCACAATGATTTTTTTTTTTTTTTTCCCTCTTCTTAAAAGTAGTGGCTGATTTACTGTCTAGATAGGGATTCAGGTCACAACTAGGATATTTACACAAAGTCCTCTTAGCACATGCAGAATGCATGAGTGTATTTAATGCCTTCACTTCTCTTAGGTTTCCTTCATTCACAAAAGGTTTGCCTGCTCCTCCCTGCAGCTGTAGCATTGTGAGGTCTGAGGAAAGAATATTTTGAGCATTATCAGGAATTATTAATCCCATTAGCTGCCAACATAATGCAAAGACATTGCAGGGGCAACATTTGCAGCTTTGTCATCACTGGTCTCCTTGATGGCATGCAGGAAATCTTTGTGCGTGCCTTTCCCATTCCACAATTTAATGATAGCTGACATAATTAAATCCTATAGGCACATTGTCCAGTGCATGTTCTGAGTAATGGAATTTACAACAAGTGCAAATATTACAAGATATAATTAAATTTTATATGTTGAACAATATCATATGGATAAATTTTATATATTTGCCAAGGCAGATTAATGAGAAGTGCTCTTCTATACACAAAGACATAAAGGTGTAATTTAGGATTTTGACTCAGGTGCAAAATAAGCTGGAGAAAGAAAGTGACATTCGCATTCAAGGCAGACTTTGGGTTTTAGTCAGTTACTGTTCTTTTTGCAATCACAGCAGAATTTTTTTTCTCCACTATCTCCAGGGACTGTCTAGAATTTCAACACGGGAACAGCTACTGGCAGCGTTATTTTCCTGGACTGATTTTGCATGCTTTTTTTCATCCCTTTAGTTAGCATCTTCAGAGGAAGTTGGGGCATGGATATCAGGGCTTTGCACTACTTCTCCGTTTTTCATATTTACACTCAGCAAGACTAACAGCAATGAGGAGTCTGTATTCAGTCACTGGCTATTGTACATCTACAACATCTGAGGATATAGAAGAGAGTAAGTTTAGTGCTAAACAAGACATGTACATGGCCTCTGGGCAGCACATCATGTAGTGTGACATATATTATGAGTATAGTTAAGAATGTATTTGTTCCCACAGAAGCACCTCTACAATGAGCACATATTAGAGTGCAGAAAGTTTTAGGGGTCAGTCCTCAAGAAGCTGGCTCTCATAAAAGTAGCTTCATGGGATTCAGGGGTAGTCTATGGGACTTTGGGCTCTTTGAGTTGGTTTGGAAAAAGATGCACAATATATAAAGTGTCTCTCATCTTGAAAGAGATCACCCTCTTACTGACCTCTTTTAAGTAGTAGTGCTTACTTAATACATTCAAATTCCATTCTGGCAACTTAAGGACTCAAAATACATTTTTACTGTTCTTTGTCCATGCTGTCCTTAAGACAACAAATTATGGCAAGAATCCAATTTGCAACTCAAGAGCTGGAGTATGTTCTTCCTAGATATCCTCAATAAACCTTCCTAACGAGTAAAAAGATCACCCAAAGGCTTCCTCTAACTTCCAAAACTTCCTTATGGATAGTAATACATGAAACAGTTCATTGCTGGTTTAGTCAGGTCAGTTTTGCACAATTAAGAGCTAGCTAAGAGAAACAAGAGATTTCATGTACAAATAAAAAAAATACGCACATATATATGCACGTGTCTATATACAAGTATGCATACACCCACACACCAGAAACGTGCCATTTAACTTCTACAAGATGGTTTTCACAATGAGACCTCACATAATCATCTGCCAACTGGATCTAGATCCTAATAAAGGGTTCAGAGCACTGTCCTCACAGATTAAAAGCTCCCAAGAAGAAACATCTGTTTTACTGCAAAGGAAGTCCAAATGCAACAGTTTATACCCTACCCAGAACACTGCTGCTAGTTAGGATTTAATGGGTATTGTGGCACAAAAGAAGAAAATCTTCTTTGTTTCCCACACCATCATGAAATAGTAAAAATCTTCAGAGGCAAATCAGGGCTCGTAGTAATAGAAGCAATTCCATCCTGTCACGGAAGCTACAGTTAGACAGGTTAAGCTTGAATTGTTGGGGTTTTTTTTCATGTATAAAGCAAAAAACCTCGAGGTTTTGAAGCTTTCTCCTTTAAACCATATAGAACCTCTCCCTGTATATTCACCATATACTACATTCGTGGTTCTGAAAAGAAGGCATTCACATTGCAGGTTTTAGGTATCTAAACTGGGAAAAACTCAAAATGCATAAAGTGTGAATGTGCAAACGGAAAGTGAGAGGCATCTCCAGGGGGCATTTCTGAGCACCCCAATTAGAAGCTTAAAATTTGATTGTAAATTCCATCCCCAAATGCCCTTATGTAAACAATATATTGTTGCAAAGCTAGTGCAGGTTTCACCTAAAAAAATCCGTACAACAGTGGGAAGAAATCTTCCAGCAAAATGTTATAACAGAGGGGCCACAATGACTTTTTTTTATTAAAATTATATTAAGAAAGTAATAGTGTAGGCAAGATATAAAAAAGAAGCAATGAATGAATCAAGCAGTCACTGTAAATCATCAGCAAGGTTTCTTTCCATACAGCAACTTCAGGCAGAAAACACTGAGCATATCTGGAGATCGCAGGAGTCAGAAGACTGGAAGACTGCAGTTTCTGTATTGTATTGTTATCACATACAACTGCTGATCAGACAGCAACATATTCTGTACTGAAAATCTCACTCCACCCAAAACTTGCTCACAACTTGAGAGCTTTCTCTCATAATCCCTAAGCTTAGCAATATATCCATCTACATCTGAATAAATTCCTTTTCTTCCACTGATCAGAACCAGGTTTATTTTTAAGAAGATGTAACTTAGAGTGACACCAGGTGACTCCAGTTTCACTTGGGTGTGATGCACAGGTAATAATGTCTTTCACCTCTATGCAGTAGAAGAGGCAACTATTTGGCTGCTGCTTCTAGCTACTCAAAAGCTGTGCACTGCAAATACATGTGGAATAGGAAAAAGTTGTGTTTCCCTGCTTTTTTCATGTATGAGACACAGGGTAGCAAAGTACCTGAGGAAAAAACCTCAAAATGAGGGACAGAAGCTTAAAGACAACTCTTCCACCCTAAAACACAACTATAAATGTCACTGTATGAGTCAATATTTCAGTGTAAATAGCACACAGAGTTTTCAGGGAGGGATTAAATGTGAGACTATCCCGAGGTTGGCTGTGCCCTGACTTCAGCTCTTCACTGACAAAAAGAAAGCCCAAGGAGGAGCCACTGGGGAATTAACTCTCCAAGAAGGTTTCAGTGCAGTTCAGATTTAGTCTGTGATTACCTGAAATTCAGACCTAGTGAGAATCACCAGTCCCAGGCCATGCTTTTGAGGTGCTATTTATTCTCCTGTGCTAAATTACAGCCAGACAATAGCTGTCTCCAGACTCCTGAGGGAAAGAAGGGTCCCTGCAGAGGTGTCAGAGATGCACATCCCTCCCGCCGGTCAGCAGCCACAGCAGGGAAGATGCGAGACAGCCTTCTCTGCCTTCACACTTCTCCCCAGCACCAGCTATTCTATTTCTGAATGGGAAGGCAATTTATGATGCTAAATCAGCTGTTTTATAGGGCTACCTCAAAACTGCATCCTCCAAATGAAGGATAAGGGCCCCTAATACCTATTGTCGCTGATTCATAATTACATCACAAGTCTACCAGATTTAAAGATTTTCCTAACTCTGGAGTCAAGCAGCATCTAAGAATCGCAGATTTTATTACAAAATGTAAATCTCTAAACCTCATGGTGAAGAGTACTCTTTTCAAGAGTTCAGAAATAGAAAGCAAATTACGAAAACCTTTCAAAAATAATTTTGCAGCAATGGATCTTCAAATATCTGATGCCCACGATATAATATCTGAAACTACTTAGGATCTTAAAACTGTTTTAAGAATATTTACATTTGACTTTCATGTTAATGTTTATTAGCAATTATCAATAAAGAATGGAAATAGATACTTGCTTTTTAAAACCAGCCTGTATTCAACTCATGTTCCATTTTTTAATATTGTTACTGGGACATATATGCAGCAATTCATAGATATCAAGCAAGCACAATCATTTAGATAGAAATTCAAGACATTGAGTAAATTGGATGTCTCTATACTCTTATTCCTCAGACTTTCTTTCTAGCCTAATATCCCTCTAGTTTTCCTGGCAATGTTCCTCTCAAAGGTCACAGTCCGATCCTTAAATACTGAATACTGTACATGTCCTTAGTAAGAATCAAGAGTTTAGAAATATGGAACTGCTTCAGAAATCTTCACGTTTGACAAGCCATTTACTTTTTTCCTTTGGAATGTGCTTTTCTCCCAGAGGGAGGTGCACACATTAGCATATAAAATCAATACATCGAGTGTGAACTTTTGTGCTGTTTCCAAAGGGGATTTTAGCCTGTAAAGTATTCAGATACATATGCATTTATGCGCAGAACAGTGACCTGCCTATTCACGTTATATACAACAAATAAACATAATTTTGACAACTCATTTATGTATTGAATTGCAGCCAGCTATACAAACCAAACTCTGCAGCTGCATCAGTGAAGCAGCAGAACAGTAGCCATAAAGGACAAATTCTCCTCTTACAGCTTAACTGTGTTGTGGACATTGGGACACAATTTTAGGTGAATCTGCATCTACTTCATCGTAATTCTGTAGGAGGTTTTAGACATTATTCTTCATAATAAGGACTTCCAATTTGCACCAGTTTTATCCTAGTGAACTAAGAATTGAGGATGTTCCTATACAGAAAAACATCATATCTGACATTTGCTGCACATGCACAAGCATGCAAACCACAACAGCTTTCATTTCTCCTGAAGCAGAACCAACCCACTCACCTTCCACAAAATTTCCACTAGAGTTGCCTACAACTCAGAGACCAGCTTTATCCAAAGAATACAAAACCACAGATGAGAAGGATTTGCTGATGAGACTAGAAGCAATTGCTGGTTTCCAGGGTGGCATAACTCTTGACAAAAAGTTTATTTCCATTTTCCTCTTGGGGAAATGAGAGGAGAGTCTGATCCAACAGCATATTTACTATTTCATGCAAACAAAAATAAACTCAAATGTCTAATTGTTTTCCTTGGGCCCTGTCCAAAGTGTTATGCAAGTGCATAAACAGCGAACAAAACCCCTCAGCTAGATCTTCCTCTCCAGCTGAACCATGTAGTTTTTCTGACATCTAGTGGCATATAATTGTGGGGTTTTTTCTTCATAACTAACAGCATGTTTAGAATCAAGTTACTTCCTCCTAGGAGGCCTTCAAAAAAGCAAATTGTATAGGACAACCCTTGCCAGCCCCCAGGTTCCCCCCTGAAGAACGCATCTGCTGCAACATGTACTGAAGACCCGTGGGGTACAGCACCAAATCCAGAAGATGCAAGCGGTCATTCTACAGGTTTTGTGAATGCTTTCTTTCCAAATGCAAGCGTTAAGATGGGTTGCAGGTTTCCCCCCTCACCTTTAAGAGCAGCTACAGCAAGTCACTGCAAGCACCTCGCTTAAAAAGCTGTGCTATTTCTCTGGAGAACTTTTCCTCAGCTGCTGCTGGATGGTTAAGAGGAAGACACAAATCCTTCCCAGAACTGGCTCAGTGTGAGTTCTAGGCCTTCCAAATAAAGTGCGAGTGTTGCAAAGAAGTCGAGTGGATTTTCCTTTCTCCTGGAAGCACATCTTAAGGCAGCATCTGGTCACTCTAAAATAGTGTAGTTAATTATTCCTTCGGTTCTTAAAGCTCAGTAAATGCCTAGACGTTTTAAAAAAAATGAACTATTGAAATGCAGCCCACTTGAAGTTCTTGGATTAATGCACTGTATCAACAAAAGTTGCACGGGGAATGTGGAAAAGACCACAAAGAAATTCTTCATCTTTAAGATTTAACATCCTGTATCCACACATTTCTCATGGTTTGGACCCAGTGACTTCACTGGGACTATGCATACACGAGTAACTAATAGTGCACTGCAGGAGCAGGTCTGTAAAGCAAAATAGCTGGTGCTGAGGATACAACATCCATACAACCCCCTGTTGAAGGGGGGGACCACCTCAGAGAAGCTCTAGCAGACCAGCTGCACAGACAAGACAGCCGCCAGTGGCTGCAGCAGCAGAAGTGCTCCCCTGGTGCACACCTTCCCGTTCCTTCTCCCCGAAGGGATGCAGTTTGCATACTCTGGGGCTAAAATGGTAATGTAGATGTATTTTAGTCTAGCTTCTTCATGCATGAGCACTTTTCTTCCCTGAACATCACTCATCCACTTGTAACATGCCAGGATACTGAGCCAGCTGTGTTCCTGTGCATTGCCTGCCTGCCTCTGGTCACACAAGGTGCGATGGCAGCTGCCCAGCCATCTCATCCACATGCTTCTGCCTCAGTATTGACCTGCTCTGTAAAATGCTTTAAATTCTATGGATTAAAAAAGGTGTCAGACTGAAGCTGTAGTTCTCCAACAGAAACAGATATAGCCAAAAGTTATCCCTTCTGTCAGAAAAAAAGCACTGTGGACAAAGAAAGATTGAAAGACAGAAGTGACTGTGAGATTGAACACTCCCAGAAAGGTGGCCCTCATTACATACATGACTGCCAAGTAGTAAGATAAACGGTGACTTTGAATTCCCTGAGCTAACCATGGGAAAACCATAGCCCAACTTTATATATGCCCATGTCTCTGTGTGCCTCCTATACTCCTCAACAACCTCGGCAGGGATGGATCTCTGCCTTTCTAGCTCCCACTCCTCTCTCCCTGCCCTTTTCTACCAGCTTCGCACCGTTGAACTTCCTTTGCAAAACAAAACAGAGAAGCAATTTACTCCTCTCTTACTCAGCAGTTACTACTCACAACTAAGTATTTTTAGGCAGAATGAAAGATAGATTCTGGTTTTCTTACTCATAAGCAGTCCCCCTGTAGTCAACAGAATTGTTAATGCAAAATATTTACAGGATACAGAGGTAGAAATAAAGGCTCATCCTTTAAACAATCTCCTTAATTTCTCCCGTTTCTGGTGCTGGCTCATAGTTTTGCACATAACATTGTTTTTATTTTTCTTTGTCTTAACACACAAACACATGATAAATGCATATTAGGGTTTTTTCCCTAAGACAATATCCTGTTTGCATTATAATTCTTTTATAATCCGAGAAAACTTTCCACCCATATGCAACCGTGGAGTGCCTGACAGACTCCCAACAGTATTAGAAAGTTTTTTCAGAAAAGCAATGCTGCTGAGAGGCTTGCAACAGGACAGAACACCAAGAATCACCTTCTTTGTAAAGAGGTGATGATTTAAAGGCTCCATTTTGGCATATGCAAAGCGCAGGAGAGTTCTCATCAGCATCCCATCCTCCAACAAGATGTACAGAGGGTGCAGAGGGAATTGCAAAGCTTAAGAATTCAGACAGTGTTGTGCACATTAAATACAGAACATACAGTACTTCACAGTGTGCAGAAGAAATCTTCCTTCCAAAAGAGACGTGTCACCTTGACAAAGATGTATTGTCTGTATCGCATGAATGCCTGCAACACCACTTAAATACAGAACATATAATGAGTCCTGCAGTTATACTGGAGGGAACATCCTGTTTTATTTTTCATACAAGGCCTGATTCTGCTCTGCCTTGTACCAGTGCAAGGCAGGAGTCACTCCCCGGAAGTCCTTGGTGTTAAAGAGACGTTTTCAAAATCAGAGTCGTAACAGTTTTCTTCAAAAGAAAAAAACGTTAACTGCCAAACCTGCAGCCCCTCCAGTTCAACACCCTTTCAGTGAGAATCACACTTATCACTTGGGCTTGAACATCTTCATGGACAATTGTAAAACTCTTCTCCAGTCAGTGTGGCTACCCCAATTCTTGACAGCAAGCAATTAATTTATGCACCAAGCTGTGACTGAAGCACTTTATATACAAACAGGAAAATAAGAACAATCATCTTCCCATTTTCAAAGCAGTATTGACTATTTCTGTGGTCTTCTATGAGTGTACTAGTATTACATCCAACCAAATCTCTTGTAAACGGATTAAAAAATGAGCATCCAGCCTGGAAGTGGTAACAGGAGAGAAATGTTAAGCATTTTCATCCATACAAAGAGGGCATGGATGAAAAAGGACACTGTTTTGTTCTAAACTATGTATCCAAGAGTACAGAGCAAGGTTCTTCCAAGTGTTGGGTACCCTTAGTTCTTGTTTGGCTGAATGGGATCTGAATGTGTCAGGCTTTTATGCATGACCCTTTCATAAAGCATCAGCTCACTCTCTGCAAGAGAAAGAAAGTTAAAAGCCCACCTGACTGCTAAAACCACAGTGCCAAGAAATATGCCTTCCATTAACTTTGGGACTGTGAAATGACACCTATTTGAAATGGACAGGAAATTTAAAAACTTTTTCCAAGCACTTTTTTTTCTTCAGTATCCTACTGAGAACAATTTAACCTCAGATGCTGGAAAATCCATGCTTTATTACAAACTGGGAATTTTCTTTGCATGATGAGTTGCTTTTGCACACATTAACTGAGATTTCATGATTCCCAGCGTAGCAATTGGGTTAAGCAAGCACCTGCACTGCAAGATCTCCAAATCTGACCAGAGCAAGTTATGCTTATTTTTTGGGATTGACAGTTAGTTGAAACACAAACTGTGGAATAATCAATTCCACTTAGTCCTGATCCCACTTTTTAAGGACCCAGGTATTACTGAAAAGTTTGTATTTACACCATCAGGGCATTAGGGAACTGTCATCTGGGAGTTAGGAGTCAAAAGTTTTATATGGTCAGATACAAAGTCAACCAGTTATGCCTTTTAGTAAATTCCTGTAAACGCTGGCCAAACAACAAAAAATTAACCCCAGTCCCAGTGTAAGGTAATTAAAATGATATCACAATTTTATCATTTTGGACCTCAGCTTGCAACATGATACCATTTTCAGTGGGTCTGCCCTTGGTGTAGTATAATTCAATTGTGGTGTAAATACGATAAACACCTTTAACTTCACCTGGGTTGTATCTGCTTACACTGGGGTTAAATTTCCCCTGTGGTTCCTGTTTATTTATAGGCAACATGGTAGATCAGCATGACAAAGTCACATACCTCAATGTTGCAGTTACATTAGAATTAACATACTTATCAGGATATAGAAAACCGTATAGTACTACATAACATGATGTGTGGGAAAGAAAGATACCTGCTTTGCAGGATATGAAAGGAAGCATCATGGTGGGTATTAGCTAGTTCCTGCCAGTGAAACCAGGCCACGATTCTCACGAGTGGAAACAGGAGTCTCTTGGTATTTCAAACATTTGTCTCTGCCCGTTCTGTGCAAGCTTGTCAATGGAAAGAAAAGCAGACAGTTACACAAAACATGCCATGTCCATTCAAAACACATAGCTTGTTGGGGCATTGCACATCTACCTGAGTGGCTTGTTGCCTTGCCCCATTAGAGCACAGAAGCAGATTCACACACAGGGATATAAAATTTGCACTTTCTCTTCTTTGCTCACCTGTAGCAAGAACGAGACCTGCTACCAGCAGAGTTTAAGAAATAACTTTGCTAAAAAGATGCCCATGGCCCATTCCCAGTGCAATGGTGGCTATATACCCAGTGTGACTGGCTAACAATAAGGGGCTAGACCCATTTTTCAGCAGCGCAACCCTACTAAGATCCACCCTGTTCCTCGACACTTTTAAGCTTAAAGGCATCTTGGACAATAGCACAAAGATTGTTTTCTATCCTCAGTCTTGTTTTCAGTCAGTCATATCCCCTGGTAAATAATCCCTGGTTTACCTTCCAAAAACCACAGATGAACGTTAGAATGGGCTCTGGATAACATATTACCTAATGCTGTTCAAGGCTAGGAGAATTACCTGCTGGAAATTATCTGGAAGGCTCCTAATGAATACCACAAGGTTTCTGCTAAACAGACGTTCTTAGCCAGTCTAGAGAGATTCTACCTTGGATCACGATTAATTGCTTGGATTTCATAAGGTGCACCAGATGTCAGGGTCAGCAAGTCTTCTTGCTGCTCCAGGAAAACTGCCAAAAATATTGGTTGGCTATATTCCAGGGGACTGACTTCATGCGACAGCAGGATAGCAGTCACCAGTTGTCCTATAAAGGTTTTCATTTCAATCCTGATTTCTAAATGGTGGGAACTATAGATAAACAGGAAACTGAAGGGGTTTTTGTGCCTAGGGGGACACACACCTATCAAAATTAATTCAAGCATGGCAAAGGATATTTAAGATCCTTCAGCTGAGGCATGGCATAAACACTGGCCATGAAGAAAAACAGACTGGAAAGCAAGGAAGATGTTTTAATTATTCCAAATCAGACATGAATTAGTGCCTTTGACTGTCTTTTGTCTGCCTGGAGAGTTTGTTTTGGAAATCCCAATATAAATTATTGTAGCTCTTTAACTGTAACCTCTCCTGCTGCCTGAGGTCAGCTCTCATCAAGCTGGTAAGTCTCCTCTTCGGGAGAGTCAGAGAAAGCTGCCCACTCTTT
>NW_009213595.1:39262-65536 GCF_000690835.1 Fulmarus glacialis
AATGGGAGTGGCGGCTCAAAGCAGAGCAAGGCAGGAAGGCAGGTGGGAACAACCGATTTGTTATGACAACAGAAGTCTGCGTTTTGTTTGCCGCCTTCACCTAAGAATAAGGACTTCTTCACTTTTATTGTTCAAAATTAGATGGTTTAGGTTTAAAGCTGCTCCCCACATTTTTTTACTGAATTTTCTGGAGGTGGATACAGATGTCAGATCAGTCTTTTCTTGTACCAAACCAAAGCTGTTTGTAACAGCAAGGACCAACTCGATGTCATGTTTTGGAGGGCAAAAAGGGCTTAAAGAGGGTAAAAAGGGCAGCAGGATTAGGTTAGATAAAAGCGTAGGACACACAAGCAGCAGCCAGGACAGGTGTAGGGAAAAACTAACACAGCAACTAATTTTTACCATTGCATAGTGACAGCTTCTTACAACAGAATATGAAAGCCTATGAGGGAAAAAAGCTAGAATGGAGGGGTGCAGAGGATGCTGATATGGCTGCTAAGTCTTTTTTGCAGTGGTTTAAAACAGTTTACATTGGATTAAAACCAAAGGGTAACAAGAGACTGTGTCCACTGCTACCACATGCACAGCCCTGAGACCTGAACCCTAGCTAGACAGCTCTGGCCAGCCGAGACAAAGCATTCCTCCCAGACCTCCTGGTATTTTTTAGCCATCTATTCTCAGTTTGTCTTTAATGTTTCAGGCTGGTTTACCCCTGCAGATCTTCGACCATCTGTAAGTTTGTCATTGGAGAATTTGCTGTAGGTAAGGGGAAAAATGCTTGGAGAAAAGTAGAGATGCCCTCACTGGAGAGCTTACTTGCACTGTGGAAAAGTCATCCATTTCCTCTAATGTTCATGACTCATTTACTGGACTGAATTATTTTTAGTTTAGGTAGTTGTTAAAGATGGGATTATAAGGGGTAAATGTATGCCTGAGTGCTATTCCAACCACTTTTCCTTGACACTGTGAATTGATATTGCAGCCATCATTAGATGGTTTGCACTCTAATGGGTAGAGAGCTCTGTTAATAAAAATATACTTTTTACACAGCCTTCACGTTAGCCTTTTTTGGCTCATTTATGATTGGCTTTAAGCTATTTGATTCTCTGAAAAACATTTAAAAATATCCATTGCTTTTTCAGCTGAAACAGGAACCTTCTATAAATTAGGTGTCTAAGAAGGAAGGAAGATGCCAAGGGAATTGAGTATTTCAGTCTATAGTTACCCAGACATATCAAGCCTGTCTCTGTAAATTTCAGTAGACATCAGCTGATAGGTCAGGATGGAAGGGACATAAAAAATTAAAGCCAGTAATCTACCCCTTCAGAAAGGAAACGTAACCAGCACTTACAGTGCTAAAGGATTGCACTACAATTTATGACTCAGAATGTTTAGTCGTTTCATGATGGGCTTATTGTAGGTTTTCAGTATGTTGTTTTAGACTGGTGGTCAGAAAAATAAGAGCATGTGTGCTCTACAGAGAATAAAAATCATAGCAATGACTTTTCATCATCAGGTTACTAGAAGTATTCACATGTATACAGTTATCTTGAATTCCTAACATCTTGGCTTTCCACTAATTCTTGCTGTTAATGTTTAACTTCATACTTGTTCACTGCTCAATCAATTGTCATAATGGCAAATAAAAATAAAAATGGAAGAAAATTCTAGAGGTCATCTAAGACATTGCTCAATTTTTTAAGCTGACTGACCTTTTGGTGGAGGGGGAAACATAAATCAAATTGATTGATTTAATCAATTGATAAATTGATTGGAATGTGTTCTTGCTTAGCATCCATCAGGAGAGACAGTTGTGTAATTAGTACTAATGAGCTATTTTACCGAGTCGTGTTTACATTCGTATAAATAAAATGACAAATGCAGTTAATATAAATATTCTAACACAGCTCTCAAATCTGCATCTCTGTAACAGCTGACTATGACTGAAGCATTCATTTTATGGCAGTGCTTTCATGGACCACCTTTGATACTTCATTGACTACAAGCCCATGATTGACAGGCAATAATTTTGGTCTAATCATGCTCCTGCCCCAAGACAAAACCAGCAGCATCTGCACTGTTTACCAACTTAGTACAAATAATCCTGTTTGTTGATTGACGATTTCAAGTAACACTAGTGTGTGCATAAATATTGGTTCTAGTACCATTCAGAAGACTGAGATCTCTCCTTCTGTAGGCCAGGACCAGCAGAGTCATCTGCAAGTCATTTGAGTATCTCCTGCTGGATTTCTCAATAACTTTAAGAAGCGTCTAGAGGAATTATTCTTTCTAACTATAAGTCATCTTCAAGACAGTCTGCTGTCAAGATTGATACCAATAGTATCTGTAGTACTGTAATTATTCAGATAGTTATTATGAATTTCTGGATGAAACAGCAACATGAAATCATGTGTATTTAATGAACTAATCTAAATTATAGATCTCAGGCTTAGAAACACAGCATTAAGACTCTAGACCTGAGAAACATTTTATACAGGACACATTTAAATTACCATGGAGTCCTAGCCTTTAAAACCTGAGTTAGTTTTTGGCTGGGCAGAAAGAGTATTACTTTTTCACATCTGTGGAGCTTCAAGGCAATCAGTTTTGTTCAAGCTTGCTTTTAAAATATTCTTAGATTGATAATTTTTTTAAAATAAACTGAGGTGTGATAGAAGGGGGTTGTACTGGAAATTTGAACAGAATCTTAACTAAGATGTCTGCTACCAAATGATTGACAGCATAACAAGGAATAAAACACAGCAGCAGTCTCTCAGTGGCAACAAAAACTGAAGTCATAGATTTAAAATCTGATGGAACACTGTCATCTGCTGGCAATTTGAAGAGAGTACAGACTAATCTCTTTTTGTTCCACAGGCTTCCTCCATTTGAAGAGGTTTATTTTAATAATCAATTAATTTGCTTCAAATTATCTAGAACTCAGCCCAAGGTCTGGATTGTTCACATCATTAAAAGGGAAGTTTGGCACCACAGATCCTGCTAGTTAAGCCAGAAATAAGTTACCACAAATTACAACTCATATTGGAAGCAATGCCTTAATATTTTGGTTCTGCAGACTGTCACAGGCTCCTGCAGCAACCCAGCCAAGGTTTCCTGCTGGGCACAGAGCAAATTTGTGCAGAAAGTTCAGAGGAAGATACGGAAGTGATTAGAAATCTAACAAAATGAAAAATTTGCATGCTACATGCAGGTTGTATCTTACTTAGCAAACTGCTGAGCAGACATCTGTCTTAGCAATTCAATCAGTAAGTGTGGCTGGGAGAACTCATATAAATGTTTTTAACCATGAAAAAACAGCTCAGCCATTTAGGTTTTCTAACAGTAGGGAGACACTATTGTTGGAAATATTTCTGGTTTCTAATTTCAGAGAATTATTTGTCAGAGGGAAATCAGTACGTCTTGGTTAAGATCTCAGCAGAGAAGTTTATGATCAAATATGTACCTCAATACCCATTGTTGAGAGAAACCCTAGAGCTGTACAATGATCCACACCACAGCCCGAAAGAACAATGTGTGAGCCTGACAAAGTCAGTTTTAGGTCCATAATTTGGACAGAAATGTATATGGAGTCTTACATATGTGGTCTCATCAGCAACAGCTTGCTACCAGGAGCTCCTGGTCCTGTGTTAGGTTAATGGTTGGACTCAACCTTAAAGTTCTTTTCCAACCTAAAGGATTCTATGGTTCTATGACTGAGTTCAGACCCAGAAAGGGGTTCAGCCTTTCTTAAATCACTCTCTCAGGCTGTCACTGTCCCTGGTGCCTGCTACTCAGGGACCTGCCAGCAGGCCATTTTGGAAACAAGTAGTTTAGTGCCCTCTGGGCCACTGCTAAAGCTCCAGTGTGTAGGACACTAGCAAGCTGCAGCACTAACTGATGCCTTTTATTATGTTTACTGAAGGAACTCAGCAAGTGATAACAAGTAATAAGACAGGGCAAGAGGTAGTGGCTGTCACTGAAGGATCGAGGGTGATGCCAGTGCTCTGAATGCATCACAAGAGCAAAGCATGCTTCCAGCTCTGACACAATACAAATGCAGGTAAATTCAACTGTAAATGGAAAAAAGGTATATTGAAGAGTTCCTCCACATACTCAGAACAGCACAGAAGCAAGGAGAAGCAGAATAAACAGGGCCACTCAGCTGTGCTGAGCAGGGAAATGGAAGAGGACCAGGTAGCTCCAAGCCAGCCAATTCCGTAATGTAAAACCACTTGAGGACTTAAAGGAATAATACACTATTACCTGCAGATTTAATAAAACAGGCTTCAGTTCTAAGCATTTGTAGTTCTCTTGCCACAACAGAATGGATAGGAAAAACAATTGTGGTAGACTAGAACAAGCATCAAAGGGTTAGTCTCTAGATTTTTACTTCAGTAGGACTAATGCCAAGGTTCTTATTTGGTTTCTATTCACAGAAACTTTTGCTGCCTGGAATTAGAGATTTGTGGGACAGACAGGAAGAGAACTAGATAAATTAGCCCTACATTTGTATTTTAAATTTCTGGCCTTGACCATATACACAGGATTGTTTGCTGACAACTAAATCCCCTTTGGTAGAATTAGGTAGTTATCATTAATGGTCTGATCACAGCAGGGACATGGCAGGAGGGAGAGCTATGCAGTTTACCATTTGATATTGCTCTCTGGCAGGATGACTGCATTTTTCACTGGCAAGAATAGCATTAAGAATTTGTATTTAACTTTCCCTGCTAATGATGAAGCTGGTATAGTTTCAAATTAAGGTTAATTATACAGGATACTGCTCAGTTCTTATGCATGACATTTGATTAACACTTCAAGACTGAATGCAGTCTGTTAGTAGTTACTATTTGCTCTTTGTTTAAGCACAGGATTCATTCCTTGTCTTTGCAGAGAAGCTGTTGAGGCTGCCTATAAATTAAATTCACCAATCCAGGGGAAGCAGTAGCAACCCAACAACTACATCAAACTCCAAGTATAGTTGACAAAATTAAATGCTAGATGAATTGCTGCCAAAAACAACAGTAGTACCCACTATTTTAAGCTTATGGGGAAGGATTCAGGACACCTGAATAACGGTTATGACAGGATGGATTTTAGTTACCTCTGTTGGCATCCTAAATGACAGTCTGGTCTGTCTAAAAATCACTGCACAATTGTGGAGATGACTAAATCCATTAGCTGTCTGACTTGGAGAAAGAGACATTTGTTTTCCTGCCTAAAACTCCTTGCAAACCAGTCCAGGGTAGACAGACACCTGAGCAGCTCTTCACCATGTCCTGGTGATCAGGGCACCCGGCTAGGATGGGACACAGATAGATTTAATCCACTTTGGAGTCAGCTGAAGCAGGAAACAAGTGCTCTGACCAGTGGACCAGTACACCAGAAACAAGCAATAGCCTCACCATCAGATGGACTGGCTCCTGTCAGGACAGACGTGCACTATTTTACAGTTCCCCACATTGTAAACTGAGAGCTAGATCTCTTCCTCAGAGGAGCCGGGGCATCCTCAGGAGGCATCTCAAGTCCGCACGCTGCCAGGGGAGCGGAGGCAGGTACCTCTGTAGATCGGCACCAGGAGATGCGATGTGTCTGAGCAAGGGCTTCCCCACCAGCTAAAAGGAGGGGGGCTGTCTGGTTCCTGTCCCTGCCTTCAGCCCGAACAGCTAAAGCTGATGAACTAGTGCAAATGTTAAGGATTGAAGCCAGGCAGATTAGATTCCCTCCATTTCCTCATTTATTGCTCTAAGCAAGGTTTGAAACAAACAGTATCCTTTTTATCGTTATTTCAGCCTCACTGGCACTGAGTAGTCTGCAGGCAGAAGGAAAGAAGAGCAGAGAGAAGGGTGAAACCAAGTCCACAGTTGTAATGCACTGCTCCTTTCCTTTCCATGGTACCATATTACTCACTCCTGTTTACTGACCTTTAGTTTGCCCCAGAGGCTCCCAGAGATTTCCACCACTGTTTTGAATAACTGCTTTACAGTAGGAACTGCAAATTCATTTAGGCCAAGGGTCATTTGTTATTCCTTAGGAAAGGAATATGTTCAGACTACAAAGCTATTGTCTCCTGTCCTTGACCTGAAGGATCCCTAAGGATCTGCTCTTCTACTCACACAGGAGACAAGAGGGGGGACTGACCCTCTCCGATCCCTGCACAAACCTCTCTGCAGGCTCCTGTGTGTCTAAGGGCTCTTGGGGAGGACAAGCAAGCCAGCTGTACTCGGGTATTTCCCTCCATCAAGCATTGCATTGCCTTCACTCAGCACCTTAGGCAACTTCAAGTGCACGCTAGCAGCACTGTTAAGCGGAGGCAGGCAATGCCTGAAACTTGAATGAGCAATCCCAGGGCAGACTTACCTGCACCTACTGAAGCCCTGGACTCCCCTACCACTTTTCTGATTAACTAGGGATCTGGGACTACACATGAGCATTTGAAGGAAGGCCTTGAGTAAGTACATAGAGAGGAAGGAACACAACATGAATATCTCATGTTGCTTCTTTCCTTTTAACCCTTCAGTCTTGAGCAGGATGGCAGAGAACGGCTTCCTGCAGGTAAGTGAAGTTAGAAAGTCAGAGTAGTGGAGAAGAAATAAATCAAAGATGAAAAAAGAGGAGTCAAAAAGTCAGACTCCTGTCCCCAGACATACAGAGAGGGAAAAAGGTATACTCAACAGCTAGCTGTCTTTCCGATGGTGATGTGAAAATTACTAAGTCGCAACAGCATCAAGTGAAAAGAACACGGTATCGACTGCCAGGGACAATGATGACCACAGCAGCCAGTCTGTAAGCACGGGGCTGGAAACACTCAGGAATGCTCCAAAAGTGATCTCAGCCCATTGACAGCATAAGGAACTGTAAACAAGGACATGTTGACAGATCCTGTTACTTGTCCAAACTGCGGAAAGTCACTACACATGCAATCGCTATTCCTGAAGACAGACTAGTTAGTGGTAGAGCAGCATTTGAGAAAAAAATATGTGCAGGAGATTGAATGAAATTTAGGGGAACCTACCCTGCCTGGAAAAAGAGCAAGAGGCTGGTAAAAGTCAGGAATTTGTTCACTGCCATATCTCAAACACAGATGGGGTGTCAGGTAACTTAAGGAAAGCATGTGAAATACGTACATGAATTGGCTGGAGGCATGTGTGTATGTTTTGTTTTTAAACAAACCCTTCAAGTGAAGGAAAAACAAGTTGCAAAGACAAACTTGGGATATACAGAAGAAAACCAGATGAAGGATACTTCATACATGAGAGACAGGCAATTGTTCTGCAAACAATTTTTCTTGCCTCTGGCAAGGAAATACAGTGAATGAGAATGAGATTTTATATGTCCATAGTATTAATGTTAGTACAATCAAGCAAAAAGTGTTTATAAAACTTAGGAAAGCATCCACTGTATATTTGATGACAGCCTAAAAGCCCATATGAATGTCAAGCAAGCAACAGAGCCCTGGGTGATGTGCTAGGTTACAAAGACTCCTTTGGCTTAAGTTATAAGCAAGAAGAAGAAAAATACAAATACTGAAATTCAACTCAGTATAGACAGCACAGAAATTAATGCTTTCAGGTAAAGCACATGAATTCAACTTAATGACATTGAACTGAGGTCAAACCAAGCCCCACAAGAGATGTGAAAAAATACACACACTCTGGAAAGCTGCTGAAGGTTTGCTATGCAATGTTACTTTCCAAGATAAAAAGAGCCAGGTAAACTAAGAAGCTAGTTGCCACCAAGACATCAGATGCTTTTATATATCTTGTTTCCCAACATTTTGCTATGTGACCATTTGGGTAGAGAGATTGCATGCAATCTCCAAGTACCTTTCTCAAAATGGTACCCAGAGCCAAAATCATCAGTGCTTTATGAGGTTTTATCATTTACATTTTTTGAAGCAGGGGTAACTATGTGTATGATGCATCTATGGAGTCCACAGTATAAAATACTAGTTGGATACATCCATGAAGGCATCAGCATCTGTTCTTGTTGGGACTGTAAACATTACATCCTAAACATCCAATCTTTACTCTTGGCCCTCTCTCTTCTTCCAGAAAACCTTGCCACAAGGTAGTTGAATAAAACAGGCATATGTCAGATATGAAAGCCACATTAAGCTATATTAATAAAATAAACTTGACATTACACTGAGGTTACCTTCCTTCTTGACTGCATTATAACATAACTCATGACAAACAACATGATTGCTGTCATTGCAGCTAATTTAACAGCAGCTTTTACCTTTCAGAGAGCTAAAGTTTTTGCTTCTCTAAGTTAAGGTTTTATTTGATTTTTCTTGCACATTTAAACCATTTAAGCAGTATGATGTTCTTTGATCACATAGAGCTTTTCACTTCAAAGGGAGAAAACGCGGTCCTTTCTGCCAAGACTATACCCTAGCTGCTCCCCATTCACTGTAGTTTACTCACCTCCAATTGAGGGGGATTTTTTTTTAATGTATAGTCTGCAAGAAGATTCTCACAGCTGTTTAACCACAAGAGGACTGATTTCTTCTTAAGGGCTGGCTAGCTGGGCTTCATATCTGTCACTCGAGACAGCACTGCCATCAACCGAAGCACGGGTGTGTATCATAGCTTAAGGACTTAGGTCCATCATTCAAAGAGCTGGCAAAATAACCAGATGCAACTGACTCAGAGGTATTACTGAGATTAGAATACAACACTGATCATAGGATCAAGGGGCAGCTCTGGTTGGAAGGGGCCACAGGAGGTCTCTAGTCCAGCCTCCTCCTCAAACAGGGCCATCTGTGAGATCAGACCAGGCTGCTCAGGGCTTGATCTGGTTGGGTCTTCAAAACCTCCAAGGATGGAGTCTGCTCCAGTCCTTAACTGTCCTCATGGAGTTCCTTATATCCAGTCAGACAACCTTCCCACAGATACTGCAGTGCTGCTGTTGGCTATCCCCCAAACCATCTCTTCTCCAAGCTGAACAAGCCGTAGTCCGTCAGCCTCTTCTCACAAGAGAAGTGCTCCTGCATGACGAGCTTGGTGGTTCTCCTCTGGACTAGTTCCAGCTTATTAACATCTCTCTTGTATTGGCTTGGAGGGGTGGAGGGGGAAGCAAAACTAGATACAGTATCCAGATTTAACCAAGCAAGTGCTGAACAGGAGGATAATCACTTTCCTGGATCAGGCTACGCTCCTGTTAATGCAGCCCAGGATACTGTTGCCCTTCTCTGCTGTCAGGGCACGCTACTGCCCATGCCCAGCTTGCTCCCCAACCAGTCAGTACCCAGCCTGTATCGTTGCAAGGGTTTATTCCTTCCCAAAGTTATTCCTTGCTTTTGTCCTTCTTGAATTTCATATGGCTCAGTTCTTTGCCTGACTAAAAGATCTCAGGAAAAAAGTTAATTATCCAGTTAGAGTACTCGTAGTGTTGCTTCCATAAGAATAAGTTTTATATGTAGACTTTCTTCTGGGGGGAAAAAAAAAAAAAAAACCAACAACATATATGCAAGAATTCCAGTGACTGTAGACTCAAAACAGAGGTTGTACTTCATTGGAAATTCCCCTACTTCAGGCAGACATCCAGCTGCATCTAGAGCTGCTTTAGTAGAAGTGCTTCCACCCCTTCAGCCAAAGTGGAAACCAGAGCTGTTCAAGTATTCATTGCTTTCAGAAGTGATAAGCAAGAGTGCAGTATCTCTTTAGTTTTATACCCCAAGAGACCACACATTCAGAGTGGCAAGGGATTTTTTTTTTTTTTTTTGCCTTCACTCAGTATTAACCATAGTTATTGTATCCAGTCATAAGTACCTTTCAACATCTTGTCTTGGAGAGCTACCAACTGGCCTGTACCACTTCAGCTGTGCAGGCAGTTTGTCCATAACCCTCTAAGCCATCAGGAGCCTAGATGATCCATCCCTTACGCACTGAGATACCATGTAAAATCACTTGCTTTTGGCTTAATCATTAACAGGTTCCTCCAGAGAAAGTCTTAAATAAAATTCCTTCTCTATAGTTTGTATTAAGTAGGGATACTAAGGTCCCCTATTTGTTACCTTCCTAGTGGGAAGAAGCCTATGACCTGATTTGGGAATTACCCCTCAGTGCTGTTATTGCAAGGCCATTGACCTCACAGCTGAATGGCTTCTCCCCACCCTGCTTTTACTTAGGGGCAACAGTTTTGTCTTAGAAGACCCTAGACAGCTAAAATCTGTTTTGTAGTCTGACTTAACCTGCTGCTCCTGGAGTGCCTCGTGTTAGGGATGCTGGGGTCTATCGTGAAAGTACGCCTGAACCAGTGGGGTTCCCAGCAGGAGCTGTGCCTCTGCGTCTTAACGGCTGTGGGGACTCTGTTGGAAAACAGTCAGCTCACTCCAGGGAACTTTTCCTCATGCAGAGGGAAAGTGCACAGTCCTTGATCAATGGTGCAATTTCACCGACAAGAGTGTTAGTGACTCCTCACGCAGGGCAACCACATGTTAAAAATTAACAAGCTGCATCTGAAACCCAGATAAGTTTATGGGTTGGCTAGATATGCAGGCAGCTGTAATAATCAATATAAACAGGCTTTCAAACAACCGAGTAATTAATGATTAAATGTCATTAAATAAGTAATCCACAAGGCACTGGGTAGGCAGAAAGGAGTATCCTAATGCACAGTAGGTCCTTTGTCATTTCTGATCTCTGGATACTGATCCAGCAGCAGAGATTCTGGCTCACTATATTCAGATCTCAGACACATGATGCTTAAGATGCCATATGCCACGACGAAGGTTGGGAACTTCCAGAAATAATTTCTAAGTACAAAGAATATGTGCATTTAATCAGTCCCTCAACATCTGTTTCATAATATTGCATAACTTACTTGTGTGGTTCGTCAGTTTAGTTTCTCCTCTTTGCAGCAATTGATCAACCAAGACACTGACAATTTAATAACTTTGTTTTCTTCTTACCATACCCTGTTTGGAGCACTTTGCTTTGACTGTTGCGACTTAGCAAATGAATACTATGGATTCTGCTTTGCCCCGGGAAAGCGAACTGACATCCATAATTCCAGCTTTTGATGAGATTTGTACAAGATATTTGCAGGAATCTAGGAGAACTCTGCATCAGAATTAACTCTTCTATTAAGTTAGTCACATTACAATTTACCCTTCCAAATACTCAAAGTGAAAGTGCCCCTTATTTGCTTACAAAGGCCACATCCTATGATGAGATCCAGCAGCTCTTCACAGATATCAGAGCCATGCCCTAGCCAGAAGACACAGGGAAGGTGGGAATGGAAACGGACTAAGCAAACATCTCCCTTTTTCAAGGGAGGGAAATCCTTGAATAGAACCAATCCCCAGGCAACCAGAGCTCACCTACAGATGCTCGCAGCTTAAGAAGTATTACCTTGTCATCTTTTGCAAAACCAAGGATAATCCCAGAACCTAATGTGGGAAGATGTAACAAAAGCCACAGTCAGAAGATCAACTATTTCCTAGAATCATAGAATATAATCGCTTCAGCACTATTAAGCAGTAACGAGTAGTTGAGAAGGCTGTTTCAGATTTAATTTGCATGGCATGCAATATTAACACCATTAGTCACAAAATCTCCATGGGACCTGCATGCAGTTTGACATCCCATCTGAATGTCATTGGCTGTACAGACAGGGAGACAGCCTTGTCAAGACTCTGATGGATTATGACCACCCCTTCTCTCTGCCAGTGTCTGCTAAGATTAAAGAGACAAAACACAAGATTAAGCTTTGCTTGCCAGCAAAGCCCCATGAGATATTTCCTGTCCTCTCAAAGTATGACTGACCCTCAGGAAGCAGAAGCAGCACAGTAGTTACAAATCAGTATTAAAGCAGGTCCAGTGTATAGTTCAGCTGTATACCTCCAAGACAAGCTTTGGCACTAGGTATGTCTCAAACCCTCCTCTCCTCTTTCCTGCATCTCCACCACATCCTCTTTCCCCTGTATCTCCAGAAAAGAACAACCCCAAGCATTATATCTTTGCAGGTTTGCAATGTGAAATCTAGCATATTGCTTTGGATATAGTGTCAAAAGTATTCTTGCTCACTTTTAGATCACTTAACTGAGGGTTGTAAAAGAACATATGTGAATAAAAGCACAAGATGGCATTTCAGTCAAGTTAAAGGATGGATGTTTAAAAAAAAAAAAAAGAACCTTGTTAATACATTGCATAATTCAGCTGCAGAACCTGTGGCCAAGCAATTAACAAGATTCAAGAAGCTGGATATTTATATGAATCACCAGAATTGCCTTTTGTTACATATTTAGTTACAGCCATTAAATATTTTACACTATTATGTTCTCCATTTCAAGATTTAAGCTAAATCTAAAGACCAAAATGGAATTTAATAATGCACATCAGCATTTCATACACCTTCCTGTAAATCATTTGTACTGGCTAGATCCAGGGGTGAGGCATTGAATAATATGGACTTTTGGTATCATTAGCTCAGGCCTCAGGAATACTATGATTTTCTATACATCAGAACATATGTACAATGTAGAAGGTAGAGGTATTCATGATTACAATTTTATAGATAGGAAGACAAATGTACAGAAGTGAAAGAATTTCTCAGCTTCATGCAAATAAGGATCAGGACAGAGGACGGAGGAATTAATTTTCAAACCTCTGCTCTAACAATTTCTTAAAAGCAATTCAAAAGCACTGTGCTGTGATGCACTTTCATACAGAAAATGTTTGAGATGACTGAGGGTCTATTTCCAGCCTGGCTTGTGTGCAGCTTGTGCTGAATTCAGACTTCTGCAGATGTCCCTAAACAGGACCACATTTCAGTATGTTTTCCTACACACAGAGTAAACTATCCTTATTCCTTAAGCCCTCTGTTTACTTTTCTTCCTGTTGCCTTTTAAAGCTCCATTATTAACTGTTCCATGCTATGACAACTTAACATTCCTGCCTAACTTGTCCTTTCAAAAGGACAAGAGAAGATATTTAGAAAATACACTGTGCATGTGTTCCAAACATCACTCCTCTCAAGGCTTTCCAAAGTTACCTGCAAATGCAGAGAACATCATGTGAATCTTTCCTACCTACACATTGGAAGAGCAGCAGCAAAACTTTATGATGTCCCAACAGAGAAGTATTTAGGCTTTTTCAGCTCAACAAAACACCACAGTTTGCTCGGACAACCCTGCCCTAACCACCTCATCCAAAGTATTTGATTCTCATCATCCTGATGAGATGAATCTGGATCTCAGTTCAGCTGGTCACTCTGCACCAGTACTGGATTACAGCTGTGGCACAATGCAACAAGCACATCTGCTATTCAGGATCAAATGGTGTCCAGGTGTGGATAGAGGTGACTGTGGTAGAGTTGCTAATCAAACTTCACTAACAGAGGCTTTATTTCTCCAGAGAGTTATGCAAACTTTATCCACTAGAGTTACAGTTCAAAACTCAAAGCCTCAGGCTTGTGAGAAGTTATGAACCCACTGAAAGAAGGATTCTAAGTGCTACTAGATATAACCATAACGTCTTGCCTAGCAGCATCCAGAAATATTTCTGCTGCCAGTTGTATGCAACTCTAAGAAGAATGAAAACTTAAAGAAGCAATACATCCTAAAGAACATGATGATCAGAACATAGTATTGCTACGGACAATGGTAAGGAGGATAAGCTTGTAACACACAGCTCTTAAAAAGGAGTGAGGAGAGAGGTGAATGTACCATACAGTGCTTTGAAGACAGCTTCAAAAATGGATGACGGCTGGCAAAATACAGTTCAGTTTATGGCTTGTTCATCAGATGTAAATCATATTTTTTCCTCACCTTTTATAGCTTCCAAGAAACTACAGCTGGTTTCTGAAGCCTTCAAACTGATCCAGTCCCTGAGAATCGAAGCCCTTCAAAGTTAAGGTGTATGGGCTCAAAGCTTTGATTTCATCTGGCTCAGATCAGCTGTAGTAGTACAGGTTTAATTAGCATGTGAGTTCCTAAGGGAAATAAGGCCCTTTATAGTTCTTATTTCACTGAAAACTGCATGCCAGATGCTATGGAAATCTATATGATCTGTGCCAAAAATAGGAAAGGAAAATAGAAGAATAATTATTATTACAACAGAAGCTTCAATGGGATCCTGGAGTTTTCTGCTTTTTTGTGATTTCAAAAAAATTAGGTATGCACGCTCAGTTTCATAAAATAACCAGTTACTTTTCACCGATTTTAAATTTTCTTCAAGGGCTAAGGTTTTCCCAAAGGCCTGTATGTCCCTTTTCATACAGCCAAGTGCAGAGCCAGGCAGCTGTGCACAGCATGCATGAGCCTCCAGGACACCCTCCTGAGGATCAAAGGTCCTGTGTCAGATTTTGTCAGCTGGCTCTGTATTTCCATTTTGACTTGTAACAGACACTGCATACAGCTCAGAAGTACCCCCAGGTCCCATGAGCAAGTCAGACCATCCTGTTCACAATCTCAGGGCTCGCAGACCCTAAGTGAACAGGGCACTATCAAGCCTCTTTGCCTTGTTTGAGAGCATGAACAGTCAGAGAAGTCGCATCCCACCTCAGGAAGGAATCTACACAATACTTCAGAACTGATTTTTTCATAGAAAGAGGACAAATCTGTCCCAGCATATCTACATACATCATTTCCTACATTACTTAGATGTCTATAAGGCTCTGATAAGTTTGGTCCTAAAACAGTTCCTTTCCTGCCCTTGATACAGCTTATTGCCAAAGAAAACCCCAATGAAACAGTAAGGACAAGCTAAATATCTTGCAATTCTATTATACAGTATGCAGCTGTATGGAGTGGAAAAGTAATCTGGGAAAAAATCATGACTGAGTCCTTATCTTCCACTTTTATTATATAAAAATCCTCTGATGTAATTTAATGTGAGCGTATTCATTTGGTTCAGAACATTGGAGTATGTTGCCCAAAATGTGTACTGTAGGAAAGCAGAATGTTATAGCATATACTGAAGTTGCCCTTGGTATTATTTTTGTCTGTTTCTAGGCCAAAAGGTATGCACACAGAAAAGTTCATACACAGGCTAACAGAGGAAATGGTACAGTCTGTACAGACAGAACCTTTGTGTTGAGTACCTGCTCTCTCAGTGCCAAGAGAAATTTCTGATCACTAAATGATTATGTATTCTGATCATTAAATGATTATGTATTCCCCCTGCCTTGGGAAATTAACAATACCAACAGCCATAGCGATATAATGTACTGCCATCCTGAAGAAAGCTTTTCATTGATGAAGCATAGGAGCTTAATAGCATTTAGATTAAAGTGTGCTAAGACCAAGCACATGTATTTTGTCAACTGTCCTTAAGCAATTCCAAACGGCTTTCGGTATACATGCACACTTAATTAATATTAAGTGTAATTTGAGTGTCACTTGAATCTGATCCAAACTTGCATGGTCCAGTTCACTTCTGGTTAACTGGGAAGGAGACATTCTAGTTGCTTCAGAACTCACTTGCATAGGATCCTAGGATGAACTGTGAGTTCATCTTCTCCCTCATTTCCTCAGCCTCCAACCACAAAAGCTACTGCCAGCAAAGGGGAGGTATTGCTCTCTACCAACAGAAGATATCCGTCTGGTGTCGGAGGGTTCCTCCAAGCAAGGATCTGTGTAGGCAGTGACAACACTTCCTGTAGTTTCCAACACTTCTTGACTTGCACACATATCCTTTCAACCTGTTTTTACCCAAGATTTTAGGGAATTTGGTAGAGCAGGGAGCATACTTTCTTCCCTCCACCTTTTCTATTAGGTGTAAAATGGGTACCAGCTGCACAGAAACCCTAGAATAGGAAAGTATCAAACAAGAAAAGCCAAACAAGAACATCCCAGGCAGCAATTCTCCAGGTGTGGGTAACCTTTACCAGGGTATCAGGCAGCTAAAGACTATTGCAAAAGCCTGTTGCAAGTCTGCATCTGCAACCACTAGCACCATGTAACAAGAACTTAAACACAATTCAAAAGCTACTTCCCAGTACTCAGTTCTGCCATCCAAGACTAAAAAATAAGAGAAATTATTGTATTCTTTTAAGGTAATTTTAAGGTCATTTATGCAAATATTAGCAGGATTACAGTAGGAGCACAGGATGAAGAAAGAAATAATGAGAGGATGCAGGAAATGGAGATGGTAGTAGTCCAAGGATGCAACAGAAAGCAAAGAGGAAGTCCCAGAACCTGACTAGACAACAAAAAGCTCAGGAGGTTAAAAAAAACCCACATCACCATCTAGTCTGTTGCCCTGGGAATGGTGCCACAGCTTAGCAAGAGGTCTCACTGCTGTTGTTAGTTAGCCATGGTAAAAATATATGCAGTCTTCGAGTTATAAATCAGCAACTCCTGACCAGTTGCTGCACAGGTGTTATTAAAAGTTCATATGCCTGCTGTATTCTTACCGTTCAGCAGATGTTCTTATTTTGTATTGCTGTTCTTGGCTTTGCAATCAATTACAGTTCTTGGATGTAGGCGATCTCCTGTGTTACATAATGCTTCTGAGTTTCTCTTCATATTCACCCCCAAGTGAAGCTGTTCATCTTTTGGTCTCACATTTCAACAGCAAGCTCAGCTGCCAGTGTAAGGACCTACTGGATGCCAAGGCAAGCACAACACTTGGATTGTCTTGGTGCTTTGTTTTAGCCTATGCCGAGTCTATGAGGCAAAACCAGCTCACATCCACCTTTCCCCACCTTAATTAGCAATTGCAGCAATCCCTAAAGACCAATAGATTGCTCACTTTTTTTTTCTCTAAAGCGCTATTTCAGTTACTGCATAATGGAGAAAGCCAGTATCAATTCTTTATTATCACCAGTCTGAACACGACAGGGTGACAGTAACCCTTTGCCTCCTGATTGCTGCCACCACTGTAAGCACTGGAGAGATGAACAGGCCAGAGCTTCACAGCATGATGTCCCTAACACTTCTTCACACTCTACTCACCAGCAACACCCTTAGTAATTCCTTTCTTCAGCTTTTCTCCAAGCACTTTCCACAGCACAGGACAATAATATCTGGAGCTCTCAGAACTCCTCAGATACTTACATCCATGAACAGATCTGGGACTAGCCTCCCATCCCACAGCAGGATGCCATCAAGTCCTCACCTCCCAGGGCACCCAGCTAGTCTCCACCTTAGACTAATCTAACTCTCTCAGAAATGGGTTTAAGCACCATACTTACTCCTAACAAGGCAATTCTCTTCTCATGTTATCCATGCTCCCCTAACATACCTTATCTCACAGCTTCGCAATCCAGAACACCCTTTTCCTCCAGAAGATGCAAGCACCAGACCAACACACATAACTTCCTTCTCCAAAGTACCCTCTTCTTTCGTACCCTAGATGGCAGCTGCCTTTTATAACCCCATTGTTATGTTAATTCGATCTTTCTGGTGCATGGCTGTGGGCTGAGTGAGTTCCCAAGGCACTCACCTGCTTGCTGGATCAAAATCCCCATCCTTGCAATGCTGCTCACTGTTAGAAAAATCCAGGCGAAAGGGGCTAGTTGGTAACAGGCAGCATTTGGAGGTGGGATGTCTCCTTCAGTCATTAGTTCTCTCAGGTGTTGAAAACTGGATGTAGGGACTTAAGAAGTACCAGAACTACCGCAGCTGCCACTCATTATTATATTCCTTTTCCATCACTTCAGAAAAAATGTTTTTAAAAATCATCAATGATAAAACAATTCCATAAGATGCAAGCATGACTAGACCTGTGGCGGAACGGCAGTTCACAAGATTACCTCAGTGGTGACAGGTGAATAATGGACAACTGTGATGCTCATTGCTGTAGGTAAAGGACTGCCAAAGTAACTATGGCATACCAAGTAAAATCGTCTGTGTCTGGAACACCAAATAGGAAAAATCCCAGTTCTGTTGCAGCCAGTAATTTTAAAGGGCAAAACAAGAGTTTGGTTAGTACTTTAAGGGCAGTCTTGTAGCATGAGGAAAGAGATTTCCAGTTTGTCAGAAATTCAAAAAATCTTTTAAGTTTTCCTTCCTAGCTGGAATGAAGACTCAGAATTTGGTAATTTCCTGCAGAAAGGAGATGTTGTTTTAGAAAGTACAAAAAAGTTCATGATGACTTTTCTGAAATCAAACTGAACAAGGAGTCATCTTGAGTCTCCGAGCCTTTTCTCTGCCTTTCAATCCTGGGAGATCCCCCCAGGCAGCCTTTCCTGGAGGGGTGAGCTCAAAAGCCTGTTTCAGTTCTGGAAATTTCTGCCTCTCTTTGGAGAGTTGAGGTCACTTCTGCAGAGCCATGATCTCCTGTAGGCTCCTTCTATGAGTCACATTCATTGCTCAAAAAATCGCCATCCTTCTACACATTCATTTGAGCTCTAGCACTGGAGTTAAATAAACCTGTTAAGGAGTTATGAAATGTAACCATCTGAATTTTCCCTCTGCAGCATGGAAGGTTATAAATAGAGTAGGAAACTTATAAAAGTTTCACGTCTTATCCAAGTCCTTTAACTGGCTGAATACCATGTCCACAAAGAGAATTTCTACTTTGGTCTTTGACTCTTTATGTGTGGAGCTGACATTTTAGCTCTTTCAGTCTTTGCTCACATCGGCTGACAAGCTCCAAGTTGGCCAGAGCCAACTTGATCATATTTTGCAAAAAAGCTTCCTGTCCGTGACAGTCAGGCTGCTGATCACCTCATTAGTTCATCTTGCTATTCTAGGCTGGAGGTGTTGCAACTGCACTTCCCATCTATCCAACTGTTCCTTCACAAAAAAGTTTTTATTGTGCCTGGAAGTATTTTATCTGTTCTTTCTGGGGAACCTCCAAAAAAAGCTTCTTCAGTCCTGTGAAGGTCTCAGCTTCAGTACTAGCCTTAACTACTTTTGCAAAGCTTCAGATGTTTCATGTGCCATTTCCTTTCTTTGGATCTTCATTGATTCCTGCAAGCACTCCCATTTTTTGTCCCACCTCATCTCAACAGGAATATCCCAGGAATATCCCAGTTTCTTTCGTTGCAGATGGAACCTCATTTGGCTGTAATACAAATTCCTAGCACAGTTCCCAGTGCAGACCCACACTTGTTTCAAGAATAACTTTTCCCTGTAGTCTGTACCTTCATCTGACACTGCAGATGATTAACACACAGCATTTCACACACACAGACCGTATGCATGGGTGACAGGTGACTCAGACAAGCAGGCATCTCCTTCTCTCTGTTCACTGACAGAGATATCCGTGGGAGAAGACACCCCACCCATGCAACTGGGGACAATGTTCACTTTCTGATGGTGGTTTCTCAATCATTTCCTTCCAACAGTCACAGCCTTTGAGAAGGCTGCAGCCTAGGTTTCTGCTGGATGTCCATCAAGTGCACCTTCAGCCCCTTAGAGCCAGGTGGCACTGCCACAGAGGTTGGCTCAAGGCTTACATGGGGGATGACAAAAGAATCACTGCATGCTTCACTGTGCAAGGCAAGCAGGGAGCTCTGCCCACACAAACAGCTACAAAAAGATCAGTTTGGTTGGCTTCCACCACACTGCCCATGGGCACGGTCCCAAGAGATGCTGCTCCTCTGAGAAATGGACCATGCACAAGACCATCTGCATATAGATTAGTGGAATTCTCTGGCCTCCAGGACTTTTTGCACCAGTCCATCTGCCTCTGGCCTTAAGACTCTTGAATTCTCTTTTCCTCTCTAGCCTCGCCAAATTTCTCCTCTTTCTCCATCAATTTCCCTTGGCTGCCTCTTTCTCCCTATTCCCTTGGTCGTTGTCCCATTGGGCAGGTGTTCTGGGCTGCCGCTTACCATCTTCAGACACAGCAATCATTCCCTCCTGTGCTTCCCACCTCTTGGTGACGAAGATGGGATAAGTCCCATCCCGCTGGGGCCTGTCCAACCTTTCACCACCCTGCTCGGAAAGTGTGTGCTCGAGCACCTTTTCCAGGGAGATGAAGATGGCTCTTGGAGTCAGGCTTCCCAGCAAGAAGGCTGTGCTGGGATGGACGTGCACATGCCTGTACAATCTGCCCAACATACTTGCAGGTGTGACCAAGTGAGGGAAAAGGGAAAGGGCTTTGCAGCCAAAGGGTTAGGGGCCAGCTCCCAGCTCTTCTGAATCCCAAACCATTGCCTCCTCCCAGATCGTTCCCCAGCCTCTCGGAGACTGCCTGCTTCCAACATAAGCTAGCCGGTGGCCCTTGGACATGGGGAGACTCTGCCCATGCAGCAACTGAGCACAGATGAGTCAAATACCTGCGGTCTGTAGGCGGTGAGGGTATAACACACCTAAGCACAGTCGCCCTAGAGAACAGATACATATTTTAAAATACAGAAATACCTAACTGCTGACTGCTGCAAACCCCTTTTTATGTTGCCAAATGAAAGGAGCCATGGGGGCCTCGCATAAAGGCTGCTGGCAAGACGCGAGCCCAGACAGTCAGCCCACTCTTCCCAGCGCTGTGGGGACCGCCTGCCTCGGAGATCAGGAAGCAAAGGAGCATAGGACTCAGGCCAGCCCTCGCTGGGGCCAGGGGTTGTGGCAAACGGTTGGCCCCACGTGCTGGAGCCAGGACGCAAAGCTCGGAGTCCTTAGCTAGAGCAACGCTTGTTCACCAGAGCCAGCTCAGATTAGATGCAGATTTAAACACCGAGGTGATGTCTATACAGCTGGGCAGATAAGCTCACAACAAGCTGCACTTTCTCTGCTGGCCAGAGAAACCCCCAGAAACGGGGTACGGTCCCGGGGTACACTCCTTTAGACAGACCTCCTCCACACTGGTGGGGCCACCTGGAATCCCTCTGAGTCTGTCAGGCTTTGAGGACATCCATATGAGATGAGTCTGAGGCAAGATAACCCAGAGAAGGACAGGCTATGTGCCTTTAAAGGTAATGAGGACCAAAAAGTGACTGCACAGTGTCTCAGCCCTGAGGTGCTCTGCAGAATTTATAGCTCACAGAAATGAGCACCAGTCCCCCAGGGCTCGCCACACGCCTCCTCAAAAGTCTCCGTCACCACAACATGTACAATTGTGGCTGCAACAGCCTGCCCCACAAAGGCAAAAGCAAAGGAAAAATAAGTCACTGTCAGGATCCCCTCCCAGCCTCCACATTCAGGAGCTTCCTCATTATCCAGATCCACCGTTGTCAAGAGATTGCCTTGGGGTGGAGATAGCCCTCCACAGAGGCTGAGGACATCATATATGTTCCCTCACCCATCTGCTAACGGTAAATCCATCTGTTGGGACCCCCTAGGAGCCAGTGAAATCAGGCAGCAAGAGGCCCAGTGTGCCCAGATGGCTGCTTGACAGAGCTGTGGAGATAAAGAAGGACTGGCAGGAGTCTGCAGAGTGCTCAGTGGCTGGCAACCCCAGCGCACCCACATGCTGCCGGGCACGCTGCTCTGCAGACACCCCTGAGGGTCCTCATTCCCATTTGCCTTCCAGGCAGCAGCGTTCCCATTCAACTCCATTCTGCTGCAGGAGGGAGGTGCTGGGTATTGCAGATACACCATCTGCTCCTCTGCCCTGTTCCCCAGGCACGTGCAGGAGGGAATGGGTGGCTTACAGCCCTCCTCCATGGGGAAAGCAAAAAAGAGAGCTTTGTTGTCCAACAGAGACCATCCACTCTGACTTGATAGCATCGAGGTGGGCTTACAGGTAAGCACACGAAATTTCAGTATGCAGCCTGAGCCCACACACAGATTACAAGTGTGGTGTCTTTAAGCAGAAGTGTTCGTGCTGGGAAAAGAGGTTAGTATGAGCTTGGGAAAAAGATCTGGTCCTAGCAGCGTGCCCTGGTTTTGCCTCCGTCCTGCTTGGGTGGCCAAAGGGCAGGACTATGCTCCAGTGGGACCCCCTAAAAATGTGGCACCTCTTTTCTTCAGTTTTAGGAGATCCCATCATAGACTCAGACAAACCACTCACTGTGCCAGGTCTCCCTCTGGCAGCATCAGTCTCTAGGAGCACATCATCCATAAAATCCTCGCCATGTGCCCTGCCAGCCATAGTGGCAAGGGGGCACAATGGGGCTGACGAGCTGGCCAGGGCACCATCCACCCACACAGCAGCTGCAGCCTGGGTTATGCTCATGAAGGTGGCTTAAAGAGCAAGCACCAGACATGTTCTCTAAGACACCTGCTCTGGTGCTCTCAGGGCAAAGCATGAGGGCACTGGTGAAACTGCACCTCATGGGCAAACAGGCACAACTGAGGGCTGAGTTAAAATAAACCTTGATTTAACCCCAAGTTTGTAGAAGTGAAGTCTCCACATGCATGTAAATGATACAATATACATTTTTCTACAGCCTCAATGCAAGATTTAAGTTTAAAAAAACAACAGTAAAAGTCTTGAAATAAGCTTTGTTGTCTTCATTTTGGCCAGAAGATGAATTGGCATAAGTTATTCAGAAGGAACATGTTTTAGGAAAGGGAACATATGTGCCTAGAAAAGAAAAAAAAAAGGCATAGATTAAAAACTTCATGATCTCATTTGGACTGTCTTACGTGAGTTACTGCCCTGGAAAGCAGAAAGTCTTTGCTACTGAATATAGGGGAGAAATATAATTTGCCAAAAAATCCCACTGAAAGATCAAATAAAATTCCTTAAGCTAAAAGTACTCAGATTCTAGAAAATTTGTATCCATTGCCTATTTTGGTAATAATTATATGGCTGACTACAGCTTAACCAAACAATATAGAAAACAGAATATTCCTTTAAATACTCCCTTTCATTAAAAAAAAGGGAATTTGTTCCTATTTGGATCCCTAAAGAAGCATTTGCCATTGTTTAGCAAACATCTTTTCAACTGCCTTTGAATAGTTACGCATATCCAAGGCATTTACGTCAAATTATACTTGTCTGATTTTGTCTCTGAAATATCTTCCCTCTCCATATGTCTAGTCATGAGAACTGTAATTTGCTTACATGTCCTCCACATTTTTTCAATGGATTAGATTCCCTGCAGAGGTTAACTTGTTTGTATGCTCCCAGAATCTATTCCCTGTACCAAGACACTGGAGATTGCTCCAGCGCATGCAGGCAAAAGCATTGTGAACTCTAGTCCTGGGGAAGAGGAGATTGAGAAGTCGTCCATTGCCAGACCAGCCAAATCAGAGCAACAGCACAGGTCACAGCAGACAGGCCCCTGATGGCCATCAGAGTAAGTGGGGCCCATCTAGATGGTTAAGGCCACTCGTGAGATGGGATCAATACCCTACTTTTTTCCAAAGCTGATGTAACCAAAACCAAATATAAACAGGAGTATCTCCTCCTCTCAATCTCAGCCACCCTACAGAAGAAAAACGGTTGTCATATTTTAGTTGTTGTATTTTGGTTACATGCCTCAACTTTTGATTGTCGTCACAGCCTGAATCTTTTCTGATGAGTATAATGGACCTTATGACAGAGAAAGAAAAAAAAAAAAAAAGGATAAAATTCCAGTTAGGAAAGTACTATTAAAAGTCTCATTTAATTCCAGGCTGTAAGATTATTGAGGAAAGGATTTTCTTATTTGTTTGCACACTGTGATGATAATTTAAAATAATCAATTAAAAACCATCCAACAAACAAAGAGTCATCAAAATACCATCTGGAGTGGAATCTCCCTTGTTTTGGGAGCTGCTATTATAGCCTAGTGCTTTCATTAACTTACCCCATTTTCTATACCACATGCAGCATGAGCATGTCAAGTATCAGCCTCATCAAAATTTTAATAGTAAAGAACCCCATCTGGCCAGCATTGCCCATATCGTACTACACCAGCTAAAATGAAACCTGAGCTACAGCTTGCTGAAGTTTTCACTTTTCTGGTGATTTTCCCATTCCATCTCTTCTCTCATTGCAGAGGTCATTTATGTTTTCCTGGTGTCTCTTCTGCAAGACTGGAAAATAATTAACCTATTCCAATCAATGCATTTTCTTCATACACTGTGAATGGGGACTCTCGAGGGTTACTCACAAGCCAACGTCTTTGCTCACAGCAGAGCCTCTCCTGAAGTGAGCAGGGCATTTCTGGCCCTGCTCATCTCCTCCAACTTTTTCTGCACAGTATACTTCTGTAACGATGCCCTGCCTCCCTTCACCTTATTTTCAAATGTTCACCCTTCCAACCCAAGACCAAAGAGAGACCCCACAGACAGAAACAGCACACGTTCCTCCACTTGCCCTGCCAGGCATGGCTGGTAGAGCTGCCCTTGGCTACTAATCTCCAACTGGGGGACGTGATTAAAGCCAGACACCCTGCCAAGCATGTTGTCTACCTTCTGCACTACCTCCCTGCCTGTCCGCTTTCCTCTGCCCCCCTTCCAGCCAGCAGCAGGAGCCTCCCATGGGCTTTCTCAGGAGGGATCTGCTGGTGGGGCTCGCATGGATCTCTTGGCCATGCATGGCTCCCTCCTTCTTTAGTCAAAGGGCATCCAAGCCCATTGACTTCCAGAACAGGCTGGAAATCCTATCTGTTTCCTCCAGCTCTTCGTGATGGTGAACACGATACAGCCGGGGAGCCTGTGGACCGATGAGGTGTTTCTAAGCTTGTTTTCCAGCAATTCGCTTTCATTCGGGGGTTGTGGTAGTGATGAACTACTGTGTTTCACTTTCTCTTCTTACTGTCTATATTGGTATTTGTGCTGCCCAAAGAATCAGTAACCCGATTTTTCAGAGGCAGTGACCTCTCACGGCACTTGTGTTGCTCCGCACTGTAGAAAATGTAGATGCTGAAGTCTGTGGTGAGTTTTACTTACAAAGTTTTTTTCAATCTAAAAATATAAATAATAACTACTTCTGAAGTCCCCTGGCATCCATGTGGCCATGAGCGGCTTCTTCCACCTGGAACATGTGAAAACCTGATTTCAAAAGAAGTTACTACTTACGCATCCACTAGGTTGCTGGTAACAGACTGGCCAAAGGATTGCTTCCAGTTCACAGTTCAGCTAAAAATAAAAAAACGTCTGGAACACTTTTTTCTTCCACTTGCTGTAGATTACTAAGCAGATCAGCTGAGGAGTTATGCCTTTCTCTACAGTACCCACCAGAGCCTGGACAGAACATCTTTTAAGCCTAGAGAATGACACCAAAAGTTTAAACAGCATATTATTCTTAAATGTGAGTGTTGTAGGACCTCTGAAGGCTCAGTGCAATCTAACTCCATCACTCCCTCCTATTCGGGGACAACTCTTCCTGGGTGGGACAGACTCAGAGCCCTTGGGTGTTAAGCAGAGAGATAATCCACATAGAATTAGAGGAAGAGACAGTAAACTTCTGAGTGTGAAGTTTACTTATGCTTATCAAAAATGCCTTACATAAACCAGATCTATGCCCAGAGCTGTGTCTCAATTCATAGTAAGCCCTTAAGAAAAGATACGTGCAGCTAATGGAAAACAAATGTCTGTTTTGGCAGGGCCTGCAGCTAATGTCAGTTATTTTCCCCCTCTTGCTAAAGAAATAAAGAAATTGTCAAAATGAAACAGGCTGACTGAAATGTTCTGGGTTTCTCTTAACTGTTTGAGTGCTTCTCTGATACACAACATACGCGATAGACCTTATCTTAGTGGTTCATGAAGAGAAAAAAAACTGCTGAAGAAATCATGTTCTTTTTCATTAAAATATATAATGTCCTCAGGAAGGAAGTTCAGAGTTGAAAACAGAGATATGCTTCATAGCTTGATAGCTCTCAGTAAGGACTGTTTTAATTAGAGTGTGACTTCTAGACTTTGTTTTGCTGGAGTCTGGCCAAAACCAGAATAAGAGTACCAAGCAATCTTTAAACTGCTTTCTAAAGAAAACAAAAGCCTAGGGAGAGCAGAATTATTAGCTGTGGCCTAATATCTCAAAGCAAATTAATACAAAGTATAGTTACTGTTCTTTTCTCGGGAAAGAGCTGTACTGTCAACACAAGCATAGAAACCACAAGGAGAAAATTCACCATAAGGATTATGGTCACTCATATAAACCGAACCAAACCACAAATACTGTTTTTAACCCACAACACAATTAAGAGTCTGACTTTAACTCAGTAATTACATTGATTCGGGGCCATTGAACAGCCTGTAGTATGTTGGCTTGTACCACGGTTGAGAAATGGGTAATATGGAAATACCAAAGCAGGCAGGACATTCACTGAGTTTTGCCTTCCTTGGGCGTGAAGGGTCTGATTCCTCAAAGCCTTGTCGCACCTCGGACAGCTTGGTTTGCAGATCCCAGAAGCTGAGAGGTTGTACAAGAGAAGAATCACTCCTTTTTCACATTCTCTTTCCTTAGGCAACTGCTTTGTTAGAGGGAGACCAGGCTGGCCTTGGTTTCATCAGGTGTGGCTGGTGGGTTTTTTCGCCCTTTCCCCCACAAACCACATCGG